>NC_056748.1:456377728-456402728 GCF_019279795.1 Protopterus annectens
GAGTCTAGGGTCATGATCGGACTCCTTGTAAAAACTATGAGGGCTGGCTTCTGCAGGGAGGTTACCAAGGCTCAGAGTGCAAGGTGGAGGCCTGGGACCGGCTGACAAGGGACCTCACCAATGCAACTGGTATCCCCTGCACAGGTGAGTGGTGTTATCAACACTATGACAACCTGAAGAGACATAAGGGGGATCTCTTGGACACCTGGGTCCATGAAGTTTTGGCAGGGGATGTTCCACATGTATGTAAGTACTTTTACCTCTGTACCACCAATATCTAATCTGAATGTCTGCTAAACTGGTATGCATAATGGTGTTCTTCTCTCTCAACAGCTGCAGAGGAGATGGCTCGCAACCTTGAGCCGCATGCCAGGCACTTGGCCAGTTTGCATTGGGAGTGTGGTGAGTACAGATGCATTATGATAACTATAGTCAAATAAGCAAGCAGGAGTAAGGCATTAACTGCAATTAGGTATATACTGTAAAGATTGTATTGTAATGAATGTGGACTTAGAGCTGTACTGCAATAAGTTAATACTGCTAACTGTAGTGTAATAAGCAGGGAAGAGTAAAGCATTAACTGTAAGAAAGAATTTACAATAAAGTTTCTAGTGCAACACCTGCATAATCACAACTGTTGTGCAATAAAAACAAAATTATTCCTGGAACTGCATGAAGGTATGTCCAATAAAGTCTGTTATGCAATAAGTGTGGAAGTAGAACTGATTTGCAAGAAATTAATTATGACAACTGTTTTGCAAGAACACATCAGCCAATACCAATAACACCAAGGTAAATTGTGTACATCAAGAATGTCTTGTATTAACCATTGTAATTGAGCTATATGTAGTCAGGCTGTGAGTTAATGTGCTACAGTCTAGTATAACAGTGTAATAGCTGTTGACTGCAAATATAATGGCTGCCAAATGAATTGTTTAACACATATAGTACCAGTCAAGGCTGATTCTAGGCCACTATTGTTCACATAATGTTCTGCCATCCACAAACAGCAGGTAAGCAAGGTATATGGGTGAGGTAGCCCATGTCATGATCTGATATTGTTTGTTGACACCACAGATATGTAAAGTGAACCTGCAGTCTATATGGTAATGTTTAGGTTACCTACTATCTTTGCCATGCTTGTACTTCATGCATGTGTGTTCTACTGTCACTGTAGGCTAGTATAAAACTGTAGTAGTACTGCCAGGTCATATTTTGTTTCTTGGTAAGCTCTTGACATATAACAGTCAGTCAGTAATCAGCAGTGACGTGGTAGCTCAGTTTGTTAAATGCACTGTATAAAGTATATTTTGGCACACAGACCAGGGCTTGAATCCAGTGCTAGGTTTCACTACATAATGCTCACAACTTCTCTTTCCACAGGAACTACAGGTGAATGGGTGAGGTTACCCATATTATCAGTAAATAATTGTGTGTTGAGATGTCACAGACTGTTTGAATTATTAGCAAGAATGTCAAAATACAGCATAAAATAAAGGAAATATTATTAAAATAAAATAAAGTTAAATAAGTAACATATGTATTCATGGCATGGCTGTATGCCTGGGTGTCTGTAAGAATGTTGCTGTAGCCAATTCATACATGCCATGCAGATGTCCTCTGTAGTCACTGCTATTCGGTTCTATCACCATGCCTGCCAAGCAAGGCATGCTAGTTGTTTAGTTTCTGTACTGTACACATACATGTCTCTCAAGTGTCACACTGTCACATAATGTACTAATGTACTTAGTAGTGTGTAATCCCTCTGTCACAGGCTTATCATCAACACAATTACCTAAATAGTAGAGTATCAATACATCAGCCCACAGAAGACCTTGGTAGTTATATAAGTTCACCTCATGTGCACATATTCTGTGTAGTTGTGTACCCAAAGTTGTTACTGTTTGGCCCATACTGTCCCATGTGGATAGCTTGAGAGGTATGTACATGCTACAGCAGCTATAGGGGATTTTTACACATAAAGAAAGGACAGACCTGTAGAGTAGATAGTAGTATTGCTGTCATGTATATAGCCAATAATAGTACTAATGCCCTGTGTTTCTCTCTCTCCCCACTACTTATCTTCATTTATTTATTATTGTTATACATTGGTTATCGTTCACTATTAACATATATTGTTACATTAAACTGTATTTTAGGGCATGTGTTTATTATTGCTATGTAGTATAATTGTTGCATATTAACATATCTTGTTGAATTACCTATTTTGTTGGCCTTATGCCATAACTGTTATTGACATGCTGTTATTATATTGACTGTTCTGTTACATATTGTTGTGTTTCACATAATATGCATTGTTATGTACTTGGGTTATTTCCACTGTTCTGGCATGCTGTTATTACTAACAATATTTTTTTTTGTTCATAATTAACCTATACTTATTGCTATACCTCCATCACCACAGCACGTGAGGGTAGACCAGTTCACCAGTTCCTGGTGATCCACCTATCCTACCTCAACTGGCTGTGGCACTGGGTTCTGGCACATCTGGGACACAGACCAGTGGTGCCCCCTCCACTGCCCCTATGCCACCGGTGGCACTGGGTGGAACTGCCTCAGGGGATGGGGCCCAGCCTTCCCCTGGGAGTGGTGGCAGAAGGTATGTAGTCACCCAACAGCAACTACTGGCCATGGTACACAGTATCATTCATTAGAGCTATGAACATCACCTGCTCCAAACTGAGGGCACACTGGCCAACCTGGTAGTGCAGGCTGGCCCTGGCACTCAGCCTCCAGCACAGCCACCTTTGGAGCAGTGAAGGAGCAGTGTTGACTGCCCATGGGTGGTGACTTCAGTTGCTGCTGCTGTCTGGAGGCACACGCATCTCCAATTACACAACACCCTCCCCATCCAAGGTGTTTACACCCTCATGTGTCACACACTGCTACTGTTTGCTGTCTTGCCTGTCTTGTCTGTCTGCTACTGCATCATCTCCTCCCAACTGACCTACCCACACATACCTATGTCCCTTTTCCAACATCCCACTCTCTCCTTAAAAAAAAATGGTCACCTGTCACACAAAAAAAAAAACACTCCATACATAGCTCTCCATTTCTCACTTGTGTCCACTGGATACATCTAATGTGGTCCAATTGACTTGACAACACATTTATGTTGTCCTCACCCCTCTCTCTGGGGTTTGAGAATCCAAATTCATCTACAAAATCTGTCAAAATGCACAGCTGTTGCTGTACAAGATATGGATAGCTATGGTTCATTCCTACACCCTTCCTACACATCCTTAACTGCTGTTGACTATGTTTTCCCCCTGCTTGCCCCCATTTCACCACTGTCCTATTACCCCCTTTTTCTTTCTTTATATATTTTTAGTCTGGGTTTGCATGGATTTGTGCAGAGCAGTGCAGTGCAGCTCAGCTTAAATGAGCTTAAATAAGCTTTAAAGAGCTGTAATGTTCATTTGTGTCTATGACAGTGTTACACAGATGTAGAAAATAAACACCTCTGCCAAGTCTCAAACCTGGGCACCCTCTCAGCTATAACACGGTGCATTAACCCTCTATGCTACTCAGGTCTTAGGGTACATGGGTGTCTCCAGAAATACATACTGACTACTACTTACTGTCATTAAACATGTAATTGATATATAAAAGGACTGGGAAAAATAGGAGTGTACTTTGGACCTGGTGCAATAATACACCAGTGGACAGCCAAAGACATACCAATAGATGTACATGGGGGCTGTGATAGGCATATGCGCCCTTTTATCAGCAACTTGTGGAAAGACACCTGCTAATGCATCTATGGCAAAGTACATGTATACCCGGGACCCTGGTACAGAAATACAACCATATAAAGCCACGCACATACTCATAGATGTAGAAATGTCTCACACAGCCTATATGTATGCACATATATCTTGCAAATATACATGCTTTTGCAATGTCTCAGTAGCTCAGTCTGTTAAATGCCTTGCATGTAGTACATTTTGCCACACACTTTCCTGGGTTTGATTCCAGTGATGTGACACACTTCAATTACATTATAGTGCAGACAGCAAGTAATGACTGTGTCTTACAGTCTTAATCCCCACAGTTTACTGCTACTTAATTAACTGCTACCCAGTTTTGCAAGCTAAAGGCCTGCAGGCAGGCACACAATGAACCTATAAATCTATATCCATATCACCTAACTATATGTTGCCCACCACTCTGTTATTCACATTGTTGCATAACAGACATACCTTACACATATGCACCAACCCTGGCTCTGCCATAATGACAGCCCTGACACAGCTGCCACAGTTACACATACAGCTTGCTGTCTAACAAAGTGTTAACAAACCCCTCCTATGTGTTGCAGGCTGCAACAGCAGCTGTAGCCTGTAGCATACACAGTTGTATGTAAAGGTAGGTGCTACAGACCTACCATACCTCCCAACTCCCTAGAGCAAGGGATCCAGACACAGCCATACTTACTGGGGGGAAAAGGCCTAGAGATAGTGAAATATTCAACAGTTTGCCCTTACAAAGATAGTAGGTTGATAGAATAACAGCTACTGCATTAGCATGCATATTCTGATGGATATGAAGTGTGACACTCCATATCTCTCTTCCGTTACTGACATCAACCCATAATGTTTGCCAGTGAACTGCCAGATGACCACAATGTTATGCGACACTGACCAAACATATGAGGCAAAGCCATGCACATACTTAACAAATCCCTACACTGGAGAGTAACTCTACCTACCCTCTGTGATGCTGTAGTCTCCACACCTCAGTAATGTCCATCTCAAACAGTAAGAAAGGGGACAAGGCCTACATGAAGGCCTTATATACTGCACTGTGGTGGCATGTCATTGGCTACTGATACTGCAATTTAGCTGATTTGGATGTAATTAGCAATTCTGAGCACCTGATTGGTGCAGAGGTAATTACCTGCTAATGAGCATTACCTTCAAAAGGCAAGCAACTGGTGATGGGGAACAGGTCTGTATGAGATTTCAGTCACACTGCCACTCTATGATACAAGCTTTTCCAGAGGAAAGATTCAAAAAAGGAATACTGCACTCCACCATCATTGACCAGTGCCCCAGTTTGATTGAGAGCTGTTGTCAGGGATCATGCTGCCACTGGTGGAGGGCCTGTGATGGAACAACCACTCTTGGCCACAGAGGAATTCCTGGTGAACCTAGGATCAATCAACAGCTCCCAGACATCCATCATGCCATACATCCAGGAGATAGGTACCACAGCATCCAGAGAAGAGCAGCATCCAGGTAAGTTTACTGTGTTCACCAGTGTAATACTGTATCAGTCATTGTGGCAGGCTGTACATACCAGTACATGAGTGTCAGGTCTATCTGCATTGGGAGGATTGGGTTTTTTGCACAGTAGCGCACACATACTCAAAATGTCAGCAATATAGCCATTATTACACTAGCTACTGTACATGTGGATATATGCATATATTACCTTGTAGCACTGCAGCATTTGGTGATGCTAACAATACCTCTCCCTCACTTTTTCATAGGTCCATCAAGTGTGGATGAAACCTGTGGTCCTGTACCTAGTAAGTGTGAAACTGTTGTTTTATGGATCATATATACCCTTAATACATTAAGGGCTACTATTTTACCCTATGTACAACTGTTGTGCTTAGCCAGAGTAGACTATTTGTATGCTCTAGTCTGGAACAGTTAACTACAGTGCATAGACTAGGTAATCACAGGTGTGTATTTGTGCAAACACTTATAGTTATGTGTAACTACACAGCCTGCTATACATGAGACAATTACTCCAAGATGCCTGTTCAAATGCAATAGGGAGATGGTATATACCTGAGGCAGTGATACCACAACTAGCATATCATTATCAAGATAGGTGTACTGGGTGTTATGTGTAGTTCTATCATATACACTGTCGTATTGCGTACCTCACAGGTAGCTCTCTGGCAATGGCCAGTGTCTACACAGATAGATTGACTGGGGTGCTCAAAGGAGGACTGCTGCCCATCCACCACCTGTCACAGATGTCACATCACAGGTCACTTGCCACATGTTTCAGGCCATCACGGAGGCACAGGCACATTCTGAACACAACACCAAAATGCCGCTTAGGGTTATAGATGCAGCACAGTCTGACATGAGACTGCCTCCACCGCATTGGTGATACTCTGGATCAGTTTACTGATGTAGTGGAAAGATGGGGAGCTGAGGCAGTGTCTCTCTTTGACTGCACATTTTGCTGGAACATCTGGTTGTTGGTGGGAGTTGGACATGTGGACATAGGGCAGCAACACCATCTACTGTGAGTCCAGGTGGCCATGCACACTCAAGCTCCCATAGTGGCAGTACCTCCAAAGCTGCAGAGGGAAGTGTGTTGTCCACACAATGATGTGTCAGGCCATGGGCACGTGGTCCTGGGTACTCCTGTGAGGGACATGTGCCCAGCAGACAGCAGTCACTGTCAGGTACTGGCACCACATCTGACCTTGGGCATGGTGATGCCAGTGCTACTCCATGTGAATCTAGTTCCCATGTTCATGGCTGGAGTCGGTGAACTGTCCACTCTACCATGTATGGTCCACAGCTGTCTACCATACACATGTGTAGGGCTAGCACTGGGCTTGACTGTGTACACACACTCACACACACACACACACATACACACAAACACACACACACACACACACGCACACACACACACACAGGTCACCAACAGACACACACAGCACCTCTCCATGGCCCATCTAATCAGCACTCCTTCCTGACTGACACACATGCTGTCAACTATTTGGTATAACCTATGCCTCTGGGAGCCCACACCATACCCTGTGCGTGTTATGATACCTGTGGCACATCCCTGTCATCCGTGCCATCAATGCAGGGACCTTCATATATGTGTCTGATGCACAGGGTGACCATATAACTTTACATGTGTTTTTGTAGTGCAGTAGTGTTATGCCATGGCAGTTGTTGTGGGTCATGACAGGTACTGTATGCTGGCATGTGTCATGACTACACATCAAACAATATTTATCTTTGTTGCCTGATGGTACACTGGCAGTAGTGTTTCAGAATGACAAGTCTATCATGGACCTGTGTATGTTGTTGTCCCAGGAGTCTCAACAGTTAAACAATGGACACATAGCAGCAATACAGCAGCACAGAATGGCAAGGCAGCACAGCAGAAACATGACATCAGCAAGATATGTTGTACACATACATGGCTCCCTAAGTACATATGTATAGAATAGTGTGTCAGGGACAATGGGGACAGTCAGTGTCATCTCGCTTTCATACCTTGTGACAAGGTCTGCTACCCTTGATACGTGTTATCTGAGTATTCTACACGTACAAATCTAGATGGTGGTGGACATCAATTATGCTTATGTAGATGATGGCAATTTAGGGCCAGAAGCTAGTCACAGGGCCATAAAATGCATAACCATTGCACAGAGATAGGCCAGATGGGCATGTCTGTAGTGCTGCAAGGGGATATATTGCACAGAGATAGGCTAGAGGGGCATGTCTCTAGTGCTGCAAAGGGATATATCTACACACATACACACACACACACACACACACACACACACACACACACACACACACACACATTGGATGCTGTAAGATTAGAATCCCTGCTTATCTAGTAATACTCATTATACCTTGCTGTACTTATAGCATGCACCACAGAGATTATCTGATATCAGAGTGTCAGCCAGTGGTCTTAAGGTGGATGACATCAACAGGCCTTGTAAAGGAGGCCAATGTTGAGGCCAGTAGCTAGTCACAGGGCCTTAAAATACATAACCATTGCTCAGAGGTAAGCCAGATGGGCATGTCTGTAGTGTCACAAGGGGATATATGTACACACACACACACATACACAAGTTGGATGCTGTGAGATTGGAAACCCTGCTTATCTACTGTTACAGACTACAACTTGCAGTACTTATCACATGCACAATGGAGTTTATCTGATGTTAGATTGTCAACCAGTGATCTTAAGGTGGATGAAATCAGCAGGCCTAGTAGAGGATGGAATTTAGAGGCCAGCAGCCAGTCACAGGGCCATGAAATGCATACCATTGCACAGAGATAGCACATGTGGGCATGTCCATAGTGCTCCGAGGGGATATACTGATACACACAGAGTTAGATGATGTGAGATTAGAACCCTTACCTATCTAGTAATACACACTATAGCTTGCAGTAGCTATTGCATGCACCACCGAGTTTATCTGTTATTAGATTGTCAGCCAGTGCTGTTAAGGTGGATGACATCAGCAGGCCTTGTAGAGGAGGGAATTTAGAGGCCATCAGCCAGTCACAGGGTCATAAAAATGCATACCATTGCATGGAGATAGCCCATATGGACATGTCCTTAGCAATGTGAGGGGATATATACACACACACACACACACACACACACACACACACACACACACACACACTTGGATGATGTTAGATTAGAACTCCTACATATCTAGTATTACATACTACAGCTCACAATACTTATAGCATACACCACAGGTTATGTCTGTTGTATATGTTGATGCAGGCATAGTACTTGTGGAGTATGCAAAGTGGCCTTGTGTTAGACAGCTTGTGTGGCCTGCAGAGTGATACTGTTTGGTACTGTTATTATATCTAGTGTCCTAGGGGTGGGATACCTGGTAATATCCCTGCTATGTGTGTACACTTACCAGTCTGGCCATATGTGGCTGTCTGCAGTTTGATAGGCAGACATGTGGCCAAGGACAATATGGCCTGTCCAAGGCATGTGTTGCACCCATTGTACATTAGACCACCTGCGTACCTGTGTCTGCCTACAGGGTGACAAGCCGCAGACACAGGGGTCTGTGGGTGAGTTGATTATGTACTATTGTGGCCTTGGTCTGGTTCAATCGAACAACTGTTGGAATGTGTAAGTGCAGATAACCACAACATTCAGGGGTATGTGAAGACATTCGTACATCCCTGCCCGTATCTGTATAAATGTGTATAATAGGGATATCTCCTTAAATTTTGTTGTGTGTGTACATTATATAAATGTGTTATGTAGATATATGTGCAGAGTCTATGTATCGTTGTACTTTATATAGCTATATATGCATCTTGTTATTACATATTTATGTGCCACATACTGATTGATACACTCATCAAGCATGAGGGGAATAGGGAGAGACAGATATGTATATGTAACTGTATTTATGTACAGACATATTTCAACATAGCAGATCTTTGGGTGGTAGAGGCAACAGACTTGGGCTGAAGTTAACTAAGTGCAGGATCATTTCCAGTGTGACTGTTCATAGGTTCATAGGTTCATAGATTAGCACTAAGCTAACTGCCCTTGCGAGCCATTTTAAGCTTAGCCAACTATCCCTTGTGAGACTCAAACCCTGCACCTTGTGTTTGTAAGGCAAACACCTTAACCATTAGGCCACCCTCCCAACTTACAAGTACTTACAAGGTGACTCCAGGCCAGAGCTACCTGTACTCCAATCTGGAATTATGTGTGCCTCAGACCATTGGCTGCTGCACCTGTTACCACAGTACTGCACTTCCCTGATATTGTCCAAGGCATTCCCCAGCTGTTTGTTGACCTTAATATGTGACTCATATCTCACAACTGTACAAAGCTTCACAGACTGTCCAGACTTTTGCCTCGAATGTTTGGTCCAGTTTGCATAACACTGTGGTTTTCTGGCAAATTAGTGGCAATTCAGAGAAGATTTAAGTCAATAAATAATGACCCACATTTGAGTTTCAGACTCCATACACATTGGGAGATTCATGCTAATGCAATACCTGTTATTCTATCGACATTCTACATTTGTAAGAGCAAATATTTAAAACCTGTCCCTATTTGTGAGGCTTGGTCTCAGTTTTATTCATGGCATTGGCCAAATGTCTTGCTCTAAGAGGTTGAGAGGTATGATGTGACTGGGGTACATGATGTAACATCACACACAGGGTAACAGTCTGTATACCTACCCTTGTACATGTTTTGCAGAATGTCCAGCATTTCGCCCTATATATCTGCTCTGTTCCTCATACATTTGTGGTTTTCTGGCACTATACTGTAAACAGCAGTCGCTGAATTGTTGCAACTACTGACACATTTCAGTGATGGCCTTTACATCCTGCAGATAATTTGACCTGTTACAACCTGCTGTTATACTAGCCACCTGTTAGGTTACTCAGAGTGTGTATAATGTCTGTCTGTAGGTATGGTTCTTGTCCCCCCATTCACTTTGGATTTGTCCAGCTTTGTTGTAGTAAAAGATTGAGGGGTTATGATAGTCTGTGGGAATACCACCATATGGGTATCCCACATGCAAAGGATGTTGGATGCTGCCAGATTCGAACAACATTGCCCATGCTACTGTCCCTGGCCCAGTGAGCCAAACCAGCCTACATACAGGAGGCTTCATTCCTCACACTATCAACAACATACAAGAATTAATAAAAAACAAACAAAGCCAGTGGTAATCTCCAAAATATTTTATGTAAGTGCTTTCATTGAACAAATAATCCAACTTCTTCAGACACTGAGTACCAGTAAACCATTCAATTTAAAAAACTTAAATTTAATTTAAATTTAAAATTTAAAAGGCAATGACATCAGCAATAAATGACATCATAAGCAGTCACATTACTCATAAAAATATATGTAAGTACAAAATGCATTAATTATACAGCACTACTATGAGAAATTCCATGTTAAAACCAATGTAAAATAAAAAATAGCATATATGCACCCATTATGAATTCATTATATTTTCATAATGATACCTCCCAAACAAAAACTTTTCATCTTTGAAGCGCTTTTAAACTTAAAATACATTTCAAGGAGCAGTGCTCATTGAGGCCTGGAAAGGCAGAGGCATTTAACTTACGTTGCCAATGCAATTCTCTACTTTCTAAAATTAATTGCCATTGCCCACCTCTTTTGTTTTTTTTTTACTTGCTCAATAACCATATATTCAGCCAAAGCATTGTTGCCATTACACCTGACTATGCTGTATTGATGTTCATAAATTCTCTCCTTGAGGTGTCTCTTGGTCTTACCAATATAAAAAGCAGCACAGCATTGGCATAAGGGGATGTAAACAACCCCAATACTTTCACAATTAAATCTGCCCTTCAGATAATAAATAGTGTCAGAAATGCGGAACCTATTTGACACCTTTATGAGATGGCAACTCCTGCAGCAGCCACATTTAAACATACCAAATCTAGCAATTCTTAAAATTGAGGCCCTGTCTAAATATCATACTAGGGCCATCAGTCAACCTCTTTCTGACTGAAGCATCTTCTGTCAATAAGGACCAATTCTTAATCAGTATATTCCTTAACCATCCAGTATCGAATGAATAAGGTGTGCTGAATTTTAATGTGTAATCCATGCTGGTATCAGTCAGGGAGTTCAAACATTTCAAGAAATCCCAGGAGTCATGACATATTAGAATTTGAATATTATGAGAAAGATGTTTTCAGTTAGGTCCTACCCTGATGATCGTTTAACCACTATCATTGATGAGGTGGTTGCTAAGAGATGGTCTGGTTGGTTTAACAACCTGTTAAATGGAGAATCAACCACTCCTGACACCATTCATATAGATTCTCTTGATGAGATGGCTACATCTGCTGATACCAGTATGGATTGCACATTAAAATTCAGCACACCTTATTCCTTAGATACTGGATGGTTAAGGAATATACTGATTAAGAATTGGTCCTTATTGACAGAAGATGCTTCAGTCAGAATGAGGTTGACAGATGGCCCTAGTATGATATTTAGATGGGGCCTCAATCTTAAGAATTTATTAGAGAATCATAATGTTTACCACAGTGCTAGATTTGGTATGTTTAAATGTGGGTGCTGCAGGAGTTGCCATCTCATAAAGGTGTCAAATAGGTTCTGCATTTCTGACACTATTTATTACCTGAAGGACAGATTTAATTGTGAAAGTATTCAGGTTTCTTACATCACCTTATGCCAATGCTGTGCTGCATTTTATATTGGTAAGACCGAGAGACACCTCAAGGAGAGAATTTATAAACATCAATACAGCATAGGCAGGCATAATGGCAACAATGCTTTGGCTAGGCATGTCATGGAACAAGAGGGTCATTCCTTTGAATATATGGTTATTGACAAGTAAGAAAAACAAAAGAGGTGGGCCATGGCATCTAATTTTAAAAAGTAGAGAATTGCATTGGCAGCGTAAATTAAATGCCTCTGCCTTTCCAGGCCTCAATGAGCACTGCTCCTTGAAATGTATTTTAAGATTAAAAGCACTTCAAAGATTTATTTATTATTTATTTTACATTTATTTTACATTTGTTGACCGGGAATGTCTGACTGAGCCGAAGCCCTTTTTCAGCAGAGACCCGGGGAGAATAGCTCCAGTAAATAGATATAACATTTTGTCATTATTAACAGGTATTATACAGGTGGAATAAGGCAATCAGCTAGCAGGCTACAGGAGAATTTTTGAGAATATACAGATTAGATTTTGTCATAAATACAAGTATTATATATAGAATAATGTAAAGAAAAAAAAACAGGTAGATAATAGTCAGAGCACTTTTTTGAAAGTAGTAGTTAGAATAGAAGAGCAACAAAGGAGTAGAATGTTAATTTTACAATTAAAACAATCAGGATGGAATAAAAGTTTCAGAGAGAAGGGGAAAAGCTACTGATTAGTTGAGAGAAGTAGAGGGTTTTCAAGGTGGGTTTGAGCATTGGCAGATCCATTTCCTGTTGAAATATTGTTTTTTAGAGTTAGTTTAAATTGTTTGGGATGTGTGAGTGTTCGAATTTCGAAGGGAAGTTAGTTCCATTTGATAGAGGTATGATAGCTGTATAGGCTACACCCTGCTTTAGATTTTGGCTTATAGATTTTTAAGAGGTCTTGGGAGGAGCTTCAGAGGCTTCTTGTAGGAGTATAGTGAGAGATAATGGTTTGTAAGGCTGGACAGAAAGATGGTTGATAGAGAATTGCATGTATGGTTTGGAGATGGGAGAGAAGGAGTAGGTGGGTCAACTCAAGCCAGTTTAAATATCTTAGAGAGAGACAGTGGGGAGAACTATAGGATAGCTGAGTTGCAAATCTCACTACTTTATGGTATGTGGCCTCAAGTCTAGTGAGGAGAGAGGAGTTTAGGTTAGTACAGATTTGTGAACAATATGTTAAGCAGGGAAGAAGGTAGGCATGAGTGAGGGCTATTCTAGCTTCCTGGGTGAGAAATCTTTTATTTCTATAAAGTAGGCCTAATTTAAGGTGAGTATTCCTTATACAGTTGTTTATGTGGAGGTCGAATTTTAGTTGATCATCGATTGTGATTCCAAGGAGTTTTGAGTTAGATTCAACTACAATAGGAGTGTTATTGAGTGACTGGATAGTAAAAAAGAATTTTATATGGTTGGATGTTTTGGGAAGGAACAGTAGGAGCTTTGTTTTCTTAGGGTTGAGGATGAGTTTGTTGTTTGAGAGCCATGTTTCAACTGAATTAAAGGATGTTTGGGTAGCTGATAAGAGTTCAGAGGGAGAGTTAGCTATTGTATTGACTGTAGAGTCATCAGCATATTGGACAATAGAGGAAAGTGGGCAGGAGGTACAGAGCAGATTTGTGAAGATGTTGAAAAGCAGTGGCCCTAGAATGGATCCTTGTGGGACTCTCATGTGTATTGGAAGGGGAGTAGATAAAGCAGTGTCCCATTTTACTGATTGAAATCTATCTTTTAGGTAGCTTTCAAACCAAGCCACTGTATCAGGAGAGAAGTTAAGGTTAGACAGTTTGTTTAATAGTAGAGAGTGAGAAACAGTATCAAAGGCTTTTGAGAGATCGAGGAAGAGACAAGAGATAAGTTTATGATCATCTCTGGCCAGGGAGATAGTACTGAGAAAGGATAGAAGTGCAGTATATGTGCTATGCTTTGGTCGGAAACCAAGTTGTGTTGGTGTAAGAAGGTTTTCTTGAGAGAGATGATCCATGACTTGAGTATATATGCACTTTTCAAGAACTTTTGACAGAGGGGAGAGGATGGCAATAGGTCTAAAGTTAGAGATTTCAGTGGAGTCACCACCTTTGTGGATAGGCAGGGTGTAGAAATGTTTCCAGATGGATAGTACTTTGGCTTCAGAGATTGAGCGGTTTATGATAATAGAGATGGGAAGGGCAAGTGAGTGGGCAGCTGTCTGAAGAAAGTATGATGGGATGTTATCAGCAGATACTGAGCAGGGCTTTAGTTTGGAGAGTAGGGTTCAAATGTAAGTTGTAGAGGTGGGCTTCAGGGAGAAGATTTTGGGAGGGGTAGTTGAGGAGGCAGCTTGGTTTATGGGGTTAGTTGTAGTGGAGCTATTGGAGTTAAAGAGTTTGGATATTGATTCGACGAACTAAGAATTGAAGGTGTTAGCAGTTTCTTCTGGTGTCTTTTCTGGGGTAGGGTTTGATGAGGTAGGGTTTCCAGGATGAAGTATTTGATTGATAGCATTCCAGAATTTTTGGGGGTTAGATTTTAGAGTAGAAGGGGGGTTGGAATATAATTCTTTTTTGTCTTTATTGATAAGCCTTTTGGCCAGGTTTCTTTGTTCTTTATAACTTTGTAGGTCTTTTGGGTCTTTAGTTTGAAGCCATTTTTTCCAGGACTTATCTCTAGATTTCATGAGAGTTCTTGTGTTTTTTGTTAGCCAAGGAGATATGGTTGTTTTTGTCCTAATTTTACGAGGTGGGGCTTATGAGTTAACGATATCCAGAAAAGTAGAGTTGAAAGCAATGACAGCTTCATCTAGGGGAGCTGGGTGAGGAAGTCCCAGCATACTCTAGATATGAGAGTGTTGAATGTTTTGGGGTTGAAGTTGGAGTGATTATATCTAGTAATATATCTGTGTGGTTTAGAGAGGTGGGTTGAGTATCTTAGCACCTTTATGGGTGAATGGTCACTCAGAGTATTGGCAAGGGTTTCTGGATTATGATATTTAGAAGGAGCTGAGACAAGTATCCAATCAAAGAGGGTATTTGTGGTGTGGGTGTTGTTAAAATGTGTTGGCTTAGTAATGAGCTGGGTAAATCCATATAAATTTATATTATATGAGGAACCTGGGTTATTTAGGGTTAGCCAATTAATATTTACTTCACCAAGGAGGACTATTTCATTTGGGATGTTTAAGGAGAGAAAGGAGATAATGTTTTCCCGTTATGGAATATTGTCCCCTGGAGGGATGTAGTTAGCTACTATAGTAATTGTGGCATAATTGTTTAGTTTTAGGTTAACTGCCAATGTTTCTGCTGGGGAGAAAGATGGGATAGAATGGTTAATGTAAGAAATAGTAAGACTGTTGGAATAGACTATGGCAACTCCCCCACCCTTTTTGTTGTTACGGTCAAGGCAAATAATGTTATAACCAGGGGGAGAATATCATTATCTAGGTTGTGGGGTTTAAGCCTGGTTTCTGTTACTGCGATGACATCAGGGGTATAATTTGCTATCCATGCATGAAACAGACTAACTTTGTTGAGGATGCTTCGGGTATTAATAGAATAGAAGGAGATTTGTTTTTGAGGTGCAGTTTGGTGGGCTGGGGTGAGAGGGTTGTTTGGGACAGAGGTAAGGTTAGAGTTTGGACTTGGATTTGGGTGTATGTCACTTGCTGTTAGTATTGTAGTGGAGAAGCTTTAAGTTTTTGAAGTGAGAGGGTAGGATCTAATAAGTTTTGTCTTGTTTTTTGAAGATGGGGGTAAGAAGGAGGTATTTTTATTTTAGGAAGTTGGATGTTAGAGGCTAAAAGAGAGGGAGAGATGGTGATGACATTGTTAGAGTAAGAGTGATCATTTGGAAGTGGGTTGGTGGCTTGTTTATGGAAATAGGGTAATGGTGCATGGGGTGCAGTGAGCTCAAGTAATAGAGTCAGATGTAAAGATGAAAAGTTTTTGTTTGGGAGGTATCATTATAACAATATAATGAATTCATAGGTTCATAGGTTCATAGGTTCATACTAGGCTATCTGCCCAAGGGCATTTATAAGCCTAGCCCATAGTTATTTGGCTTTCGCCACCCCTTTAGTTTGAATAAAACTATGCCTATTATTTTGCTGTGCCTCTGTCAAGCAGTGACACTGAAGTAATCCCTGGGGTATATCTGCGATCCCCCATCCATTGGTCAAGATTCCTCTTGAACAAGGCCAGCGAGGTGCTCTGCCTCACATGTACCGGGAATTTGTTCCACAGCATAGGGAGTCTCTGGGTGATGAATCTGTCCCTCCAGCATGTTCTATTAATAACCGTGTCAAGGTTTAAGTCTCCCGCCTTGGTGGTTCTGAGGGATCTAGATTTTTGAGGTGAAGCATATTCATCAAATCAG
Source organism: Protopterus annectens (assembly GCF_019279795.1). Taxonomy (NCBI): domain Eukaryota; kingdom Metazoa; phylum Chordata; order Ceratodontiformes; family Protopteridae; genus Protopterus; species Protopterus annectens. The sequence goes on from NC_056748.1 coordinate 456,394,091, forward strand.
GGTTTGACATGGCCTTATATGTCAGGCACAGGTCACCTCTGAGCAAGCGGTATGAGACTGAATAGAGCTGGAGTTCTTTCAGTCGGGCAGCATAAGACATATTTTTGAGACCCTTTATCCTTTTGGTGAGGAACTTTTGGGGCCTTTCCAGCTGCTGCAGGTGTCTGGTCAGATACATTCCGAATGGGGCATTGTACTCAATCATGGGTCTAATGAGTGATGAGTACAGGGGGGCGATGACCTCCCTTGATCTAGATGTGAATCCCTTCATGATCAGGTGGGCAATGTAGAAGGTTTTCCTAACTACTTTAGCAACATGAGTGTCAAACGAAAGGCTACTGTCAACCTGGGTCCCCAGATCCCTGATGACTTCTTCTGTGCTCAGTGGACTGCCACCTATATGGTAGCTAGGGGTAACCTTGTTTTTCCCGAAGGGTATGACTATGCATTTCTTGGCATTTAACTTTAGGCCATGGCTCTGGCACCAGTTATCCGTTTCTGTGAGGCCCTTCTGAAGGATATCTGTGTCAGATGTGTTTTCGACTATGGCCCAGTTTGCAGACATCTGCAAACTTTGTCAGCCATAACCCTCCTGTGTTTGCTTGTACTTCAGAAAAGTAGATGCCGAACAAGAGTGGACCCAGGACTGAGCCCTGTGGGACACCACTTGTGACAGGCTTTGAATCTGACATGGCTCCAGCAACTCTGACCCTGTGGGTTCTGTCACTTAGCCAGTTTGCAACCCATCTTGTGATGTATGGGTTTACATTCAAGCTGATGAGTTTTTTGATGATACCTGAGTGGGGTATTGTGTCGAAGGCCTTTGCCAGGTCAAGGTAGGCTGTATGGACTGTCTTTCCCTCATCAATGGCCTTGGTGACTGTCTTGAAAAAGTCAACCAAGTTTAAAAGGCATGATCTGCCTTTGACAAAGCCACACTGGGTTGGATCCAAAGTCTGCAAGTTCCCTATGTCTTTATTTATGAGTTCCATTATGATCCTCTCCATGGCTTTGCAGATAAGGCTTGTCAAGCTAATGGGACGGTAATTTCCAGGGTCGGTGGAGACACCGCCCTTGTGAAGTGGGACCACAGTCGCCGTGCGCCACACCTTGGGTACGTATCCTGAGGTGAGGCTAAGATTAAACAGCTGTCCTAACTGCGGGTTTAATTCCTCATTGAGTTCATGGAGCACACAGCCGGAGACACCATCCGGTCCCATGGATGCTGTGTTTTTTGCTTTGGAGAGAGCAGTTCTCACCTGGGCGTTGGAGATGTTTGGGGGTCTACAATCCTCTGGTATAGATATCTCTCCTTTTGGGGGGTAGAGAAGTTTGCACTGAACCTGTCAGCCAGTATGTTGGCAATGTGTGTAGGTTCAGTAATCTTCACATCATTTTGAACTAATTCTGAGCATATCTGGGAGTTTCCTCCTAGGTTTCTAACATAGCTAAAGAAGGCCTTATGATTGTCTTTTGAATCCTTGGCGATTTTTCTCTCAAAATTTGCCTTGGATGATTTTATGAGAGCTCTTAGTTTTTTTACTTATAATGGTCAAAGGTGTCTTACCTTTCAAGGATTTTGCTCTATCTTGTAGTAGCTTCCTCCTTTTGTTGTAGAGCTTGTTTATGGCTGGGGTCCACCAGACTGGACGCTTGCCTTTGGTACAAAGAGTCTTAGTTTTGTTTGGGATTGCCTGATCCATGCAGTCCTGTAGGTGCTGGTAGAAGGCATTTGTAAGTGATTCAGCGGTTTGAATAATGTTTACCACTGGCTCAGGGCCTTAAAGGAGACCACACTAGTTTTTAGAAGTGTGAAGTCGGCTTTTGAGAAGTTTTTCACTGTGGTCTTTTTGTTTCAAGTGGGGGGGATGAGGACCTCCAGCGAGATTAGTTTATGATCTGATCTCACCAGTGAGGGGTATACTTCCGGTGTTGAACATTGTGATCCCATGTTCATGATGATGAGATCAAGTATGTTTTCTCCTCTTGTGGGGATGGTGACTAGTTGTTCCATGGCATTTGAGTTTATGAACTCCAGGAACCTTTGGGCTAGAGTGTTTGGGCTTGAGTAGTGTTCCCAGTCTATATTAGGGTAGTTGAAGTCACCTAGTATGATGGTGTTTGGAGATACATTTATCCCCTCCATTGTTTTCAGGAAGGCCATGTGAGGTTCCTGAGTTTGAGAGGGTGGCCTGTAACATGCTACAAATTGCAGAGCAGGCTTGCCTATGGTTAATTGCACCTGGATGGTCTCCGATGCATCGCGGCGTTGCCACCAACCTTGAGGTGTGGGTGTCCTTTATGAATATGGACACCCCTCCTTTCTTGGTGTTGTCCGGATTTTGGGGCCGGAACGCATGATATGAGGTGAAACCTGCTAGTGCTGGGGTGCTCTCAGGAGCCTTGAACCAGGTTTCTGTCACAGCACAGACATCGATGTTCTCCATACTGAGAAGGGCCTCGAGTGCGTGCATCTTGAGATTGAGACTTCTGGCATTGAGCAGCATTACCCTTAGTTTTTACTTTCTGTGTTCTAGGGTGGTAGGTTTAGAATTTGAGCCTTGCCTAAAAAAGGCACTATGGCGGTGGCAAGAGCCTTTGCCAATATCCGGAAGCCTAGGGGTGACAGGTGCAAGCCGCCCTCATAAGCAGCGTGGCTTGTCCAGCATGTCATCCCAGGCAGACAGACATTGGATCCCCTTTGAATGACACCAGAATTTAAGCCAATTATTAAAGCTGATCATCTTATCACTGTATTGTGGCAGAGTGGCATAATGGATGCATACATCTTATTTTTTATTTTACATTGGTTTTAACATGAAATTTCTCATAGTAGTGTTGTATAATGAATGCATTTTTTACTTATATATATTTTTTATGAGTAATGTGACTGCTTATGATGTTATTTACTGCTGATGTAATTTCCTTTTAAGTATTTTAAATTAAATGGTTTATTGGTACTCAGTGTCTGAAGAAGTTGGATTATTTGTTCAATGAAAGTGCTTACATAAAACTTTTTGGAGATTATCACTGGCTTTGTTTGTTTTTTATCAGTTTATTTTTTTTTGTCCTTTTGATTTAACATACAAGACTTGTCTGGCCTGCTGGTATATCATTGCAGACTTACTGTTACAGCAGTTGTATTGGAACACTGATGTGTTTGGTGTGGGGGATGACCAGCCTATGCTCTGCTGGCACAAAGAGTCATGCAACTGTCTTGTGACTCACTGTTTGGCATCTCCCTTAAATAATGTTGTGGAGTTTCCAGCCATGTGGCCTAGTGGATACTATGGGGCACATACTAGTGAACAGAGTACCTGTTGTTCCAAGTGGCTGTTAGATCTGTACAAGTAGCCCAGTAGCCCACTTTAGATCTCTGCAAGTAGCCCAGTAGCACACTATATACAGCCCATGATATTTTCTTGCATGCATGTGGCAGGTCCATACATATGCCACCATATTGTAGCACCCCTTACAAGTGATGTATAGGAGAGTGACTTACCTTGAGAATGCAGCAGTTGACAGACCTGCATTTCAGGACTAACTCTGATGCACGCATTCCACAGCCAATACATGGTGAGGTACATGTTGTGTGGGCTGGCTGGCATCATTTTTACTAATATGTATGTAAGTCAGAGTAAGGTGTTAGTCTCTAGGGCCCTAGGTTGTCAGTGCATATGCTATGCATTGTCTCTTTGTCAAGGCCAGGGCATATTGGGCACACCTACATCTGCCTACAGGGACAACTTCAAAGGGTTCCTCCTCTGAGTCCCCCTGTGGGTGCAGCTGTGGTGAGCTAGGCACTGGTGGGGGGCTTTGATTCTTTCCCTTTGCTGATCTTGCTGCAGCTGTTTCCGTAGGATCATATTGTGTAGCATGGCACATACTGTGAACTTCTGTGCACATGTGGCTGGAGAGTACTGCAGGGCTCCACCAGATATATCAAGGAACTGGAACTGGAACTTCAACAGCCCAAACACATGCTCTGTGATGTAACTAATTTGTGTGTGTACCTCATTATGGAGTTTGGTGTGCGTGTGTGTGTGTGTGTGTGTGTGTGTGTGTGTGTGTGTGTGTGTGTGTGTGTGTGTGTGTGTGTGTGTGTGTGTGTGTGTGTGCGCACGCGCGTTTCTGATGGGTGTCATCATCCATGGTTCCAGTGCGAAGCCAACATCCCCCAGTTAATGGCCATGTGGGATATTCCCCCCTAGCAAACATCTGGTACAGCTCTGGTGCATGCCAGATATGGGAGTTGTGATAACTGCCAGGGCTGCCAGCACACACATTCAGGATAATGCCCTGGGCATTGCACATGACCTGGCAGTTGATGGAGTGGTACCCCTTGTGGTTGACATAGATTCTATCCTCTTCACCAGGTGGTGCCTTGACGTGTAGATGAGTGCAATCTATGGCACCCAGAACTTCAGGGTAGTGTGCTACATGGTAGAAGAGTTGCATACTGCTGGCCCTCTCCTCAGGGGTGTGGGGAAAATAAATGTGCTCACTGGCATGTGGTAGCATGGCATACAGTAACTGGTGGTGTATCCTGAAAGCAAATGCCTGTGAGACCCCCATCATGTCCCCAGTTGGTCTTTGGAAAGTACCTGTAGCTAGTACTCTAAGGGCTATACATACCTTTTTTTTCTATTGGGATGGGTCCCCCTCTGTTGGCTCTGAGTCTGAGTTGAGGTCGGCGGAGCTCCGTGAGTTCTTTTATGTTCCTGTCCACCCTGTAGTGCTCTACAAACCCCAGCTCATGTAGCTCCTGGTAGGTTACCCTGGGCTTGAACACTCTTCTCCTTCTCAGTCTAGGCCTATGGTCAGCATCAGCAGCAGCTGCACTGACCTCAGCATCTAGCACATACATATGTAGCAGACCTGCAGCAGTCCCTAAAATTCTCTCAGTTAAAGTTCTCAAGTCTGTACTCCAATGGTGCAGAGTATGGGGAAAAAATCAGATTGTAGGGTGTATGCATACTTTGTAGTGCTCTGCTGTAGGTGTAGCCTGTGTGATTGGCTAGCTATGATGCATTCCACCTGCCAAGTACATCATTAAAGGACAACCACACCAACAGACTCAAAAAACATGTTTATTTCATCATGGTTTGGTGTTTTCTACATTTTAACGCCACTCTGGGACTATTTACAGCTTTTTAAATATTTTTATAAGTGATTTCTGACTCTGACCACATGGGGTCTGGCATCTTGAAATAATTCTGACTCTTTAGTCTGCCTCTAAGTATCTCAGAATGCATTGCTTGTCTCCAAATAATTGCATCAGATCTGCCACATTTTCCCTAAAGCTCCTGTCAGTGCACTGATGTTACAGGCATTCACTGCTGTATTATAGTCACCTACTTTTGGTTAAAATGTTATCCTTTTTCAATGACTACTTCAAACACAAGCAGTGCAAATGCTACAGAACAGAATTGAAAAGTGCATTTTATTGCTGTAGGCATGACAGTGCATGCTTTTCTTTTTTCAAAGGGAATTCACAACAGCCATATTTTTCTGCAGCTGAATGTCACTTCAGCCATGTATTCCCAATCAAATGTACCACAGGAAAATATCTTGCTGCCTAGGCACCTGAACTCTTAATATTATTTTTAAAAAATGAGGCCTTAATATAAGTGTTGATATCCTAAAAGTTGATTCCTCCTAAATTCCAGGGTTTATTGTGGTATTGTAAGGCTATTCTTGGTTTGTTAGAAAACCCCTCCCCCCCAAAAATAATAATTGTATGTTAATTTATTTAACCTTCTTTTTATCCAAAAAAAGAGATAAAGCTTGCATTTTGTAAAATATTTTAGGGAAAAAAATAATTTTATTAATTGTAGTCTATCCTCAAAATAAACTATAGTTTTATTCCATTCAGAAGTTAAGTTTGATTTTGTTTCTACAATATTTTCATAGTTTATATTTTTTATTTTGTCAAAGGACTTAGTTAGGGTTATACCTAAGTATTCTAATGATGTAGCATGTTTACCTATGATATATTTTTTATGTGCTTGGAGTTTTCTTTCTTTATTTGTGAATAAGAATTTGGATCTTGATTTGTTAAAATGAACACAAGAATAATACCAAAAAAGATGTAGCCCGGGATTCATGAAGCTTGGCGCAAGGCCGGCGTTAGGCTTGCGCCGACCGTGCGGCATGCAGATGGCGCAGTAACGCCATATGCATATTAATGAAGGCACGCTGCCGCCACATCCACGTGCATAGGAAACGTGCACGAGTGCATGGGGCATGTCAAAGCGCCGCACGGAGGCGTGGACATGTCGGCTGTTTACGTGCAACCTAAAATTCTGAATATTACAGCCTCCCTGCAATAGTAATCACACCTGTCAGTGTCTGTGGATACTGAAACATATGCAAAGCATGCAAGACAGTCCTTGCAAACACAAAAATAAGAAGCAAACACAAATGCACATAGCCGAATATTGAGTCCCCATCCCTCGAACAAATGACATTTAAAACCCTGTGCCTGTATTCTAGTGCAGTGTTGATAGTTATACCAAGTGGAAGCGAAACGCATCATATTAGCATGCCACCAATAGCTAAATCTAGCCCAATGGACAGGGTTACCACCTGTCCCACATTGTGAGGGACAGTACCCATCTGGGCAGTTGTGTCCATACCAAAACCATTATAAATGTAAAATATCCTGCGACCGTATGACATAATTATGTCTCACATCTCATGTAATAGTCACATACAGTAGTTATTTCCGTATGTAACATACCTACATGTTACAAGAAATAGAATAAGCAAGTAAATGAAACAGAAGAAGCATCTAAACTGTTACAACAACAAGCTTACATTTAGGCATAAAACTAAAGTACTATCCATTGTACTGACCATGGGTATGTGTTGGCATGTAAAATCTGATGTGTGTCCGGAATATATCCCATCCTGGCCATATGAAAAGGTGCCAACCCTACCAATGGTCAGAGCATTTGGCCAAAGTCTGCCCATTTGCGGTCCAAGCCGTCCTTGTCAGGATGGGTCAAAGATGAACGGGTATTACCCGGGTCTACCTACCATGTCATGAAAGATAAGTATTTGCGTGTACCTATGTGTATGATGTACGGCATATGGAAGGTGAAAAATGCTAGGGTAGTCCTCACAACCATACAGGTACCAGAGATATGTAGTGTATGCAATGTGTTCCTTTGACCATGCCATGGGCCATCGACCAGAGAAGGGATGGATGGAGTGTGTGGAATATGGGTGTGGGGGGAAGGGTAATGTAATAATCCACAAAAGGGGAGACTGTGTTGGATGCACAATAGGTGAACTGGAGGTGTATGAGGGAGCAGTGGGTGAATCAGAAAGAAACACAAAGAACAAACATACACATCCGCATTACAACCTGACAGGCCATGCTGTAGAACACAATCACACAAACATATGAATATTAAAATGGGTGATACACATGTACAGAAATGTCACCGGCACATACCCACATAATGGTCTGGACGGAACTGAGCCATCCAACTACAACACACCTGGATGCATAATTGAATACCCATCATCCCCTCTACATCACACAACCCTCCCATTCCTGAACATCCACCAAATCCAACCATACTCGGGCTGCTAGCTTGACGCAGCCATATCTGCACATAGTGACCACTACTCATATCTAGTAGGCAGTCTCACCCTAGGCAGTGTCAGGATTGCAAGCTATGTATCCCTTGCATGTAAAACCCTATCACATTTTCGTAAATCCAAAAAAATAGAAGGTTATTGTCTTGCTCAATTTTTGGATATCACTCATGGGATAAGTATCCTGTGTAAACATCAGACGGTATCACGACATGATGTCCAGTCCTGTAGACATCTGGACACAAGTTGTATGTGCAGTGAGTGGTTCACGAGACTGCTCAGCCACCAGCCAGTCATGCAGAACCTACTACCCGGGATTAAACACCTGACCGTGATGCACGGCTCCTCACATGAATTATCGAGAAAATATACTTTACACATTCGCATAGTGGCAGTTGGATATAGGGTGATTAAGGAGCTGACGTAAGCAGGGTACCTCCTGTCCCACTTTGTGAGGGACAGTCCCTGTTTGGGTAGGTGTGTCCTGACCAAGAATGATACAATGGCAAATGTCCTGTGATTGTAGGAAATAACTATGCACCATATTTCATGTAACAGTTGCCTAAAACAGTTATTTCTGTATGTAAAATATGTAAATCTTACAAGAAACAGAATAAGCAACTAAACTGCTACAAGAATAAGCTCTCATCTAGGAAAATAATTAAAGTTCTAAACCCTGTACTGACCGTGCGTATGTGTTGGCCTGAAAAATCTGGTGTGTCCCGAATATATCCCATCCTGGCCATATGAAAATGTGGCAAGCCTATCAATGGTCAGAGCATTCACACAATAACTGGCCAGCCTCATAATCCCCCGTAAAACCAGTGAGCTTCGGAGGAAAGGTGTTGAATGACACTTGAATAAATAATGACAATAATTAAGAGTAATAGATGTTTTTAACTTCAGAAAATAAGTATTAATACATATGCTCTGAATCTGTCAACACGTTTCAAGTTAATAGTACTAATATTGTAAAAGTGTCCATGATTGTCCCTGATTTGTCCTTGCCTTGACCCTGTCACTGTTGAAA
>NC_056748.1:456405228-456457728 GCF_019279795.1 Protopterus annectens
CAGACCGGGCATATGTTAGTGGGAGGTCCAATCAACTAACGTCTACCTCCCACACCCCCCCCCCAGCTAGGCCGGTGAGACATACAGACACGCAATAAAGGTAAATACACTACTGCTTTCCAGACCACCGGCAGGAAAGTACCAGTGGGAGAGATCTGAAAGGTCTACACTTTAAACATGGATCACGGGTTCCCTTGCGGGACACCAAAAATTTGCCTTGTAGGCGAACCAGTAATGGTTGAAGCGACCAGGATGTAGTTGTACACGGAACAGTAGGTTGTGCAAGTCTGATAACACATGGGTTGACAAAACGTACGACATGTGTTTCGAGATGGGGAGAGTATGCAGTGTGTAGGGGTGTGCTCATACCCACAGTAAGTATGAGTCATGAGTGCTGTAGAGGGGTGTCAGGTAGGGGAATCATGGGTATGCAATAATGGGCCTAAGTGTGCAGGTGTTGGCTGGCAGAGATGTATTAGGCCTGCCCCTTGGAAGTAATTAATATTCCTATGTGGCACAGCAGACGCTCATACCTCCCAAACCTGAAGAGCATATCTACTGGATAGTCCGTAAACCATTGGGGGAACTATCAGTGCCCTGTACCCGATTATCATGGACGTCCGTGATTAAGAATCAGAATCTAACACAGTCCTAACTAAACCCTTCCAGAACTAGTGATATTAGGTGGACAGGTAGCGGAATACACGTAATGACTAATGACAACATGTATGAGTCATGAACAGCATGTACCTCGACAAATGTGAATGAATACATATGCCCTGTGACTATCAATGTGTCAGGTTAATAGAATCAATCATCTAAATGTGTCCCTGAGGGTGTTATGCAGTGTTTCTGATACAGTGTTCATTCTCCCCCATTCGTATGTGAGGTCTGCTAGTGACGGAAAGCGCATATTCTGCCGACTACCTTAGGTAGATGATAGCATAATAGGTTGGGGTTAACACCTGTTTGCCTTTCAGAGGGACACTCCCCTCTGGGCAGTCATGTCCTGCAAAATGAATGTTATTATGGCACATGGCCTGTGATTTCAGGCAAAGAATCCAGATATTGTCTGTAGTGGTTGCATAAAACGATTATGTTGTATCTGAAACACCTAGATGTTATAGGAAACAGTATTAGCAACTATAATGCTACAAAAATAACCTTTACTTATGCAAACCGGTGAAGTAGTCAGTTTTCTACTGGCTGTGGGTATGTGTTGCCTTGCCAAATCTGACATCTCTACATATAGGTCCTATAGGGCTGCCACCTTTCCAAATGGCCAAAGTGGGACCTGCTCTGTAGAAATATCAGACGTACCAGGTCAGAACATACCTACAGCCATGCATAGTACAGAAATATACATATTAGCACAAATCAAAGCTTAGTCTAGCAGCAGTCAAGTTGCTTATGCTACTTACAAAAAGCAAATTGACGACTACAAATCCAAAAAAACAATTGTGGCAGCCGTGCTAAATAGCTACAATCCTTTATTATATGAAGCGCTTTTCGTTCAGTTACAATCCTTGAACTTCTTCAGATACAATGCTATTAAATTAATGCCACTTAAATAGTACATCAAATAAATCAGCTGATATCTTGCATTACTTATTTAAAGACATATACTTCCAATTCCATTAAAAATTTTTATATAAGTAAAATGTTGAATAAAAATATTAAAGCATTTTTTAAAACCTACTTTTTGATCATAATATGTACACGAAAGCTTAAAATAGATATAAATATAAATACTTCAGGACTGACTATATAATTTCAGCAGCAGCTTATTTTCGTCACTTACAAAACAAATATATATAATAATTCAAGCAATACATATATTACATAGGTGCATAAACACTTGTGTAATTTATAAAATTTATAAACTATAGAATTACTCACATATGTCAAATTTATATATACATATACACACATCAATTAATTAAGTCCCTATGTGTATATTTATCTACTTAAACTTTTGATTTTTAATATAGGCATTATGGAACACATATAATTTAATCTGGGGTTATTATACGCATATAAACGGATTTGCCATATCAATTCCAGTCTCTCGAGCTCTATTTCCAGTGGTCCCCCCCTCAAATTCATTACCACCTGATCTAATATCCAGAATTTGAATTCATGGTTAGGGTATCCTTGAATATGTTTGGCTAATGCACTATCTTGTTTAAGTTTAATAATACTATATATATGATCATATAGTCTGTCTCTTAATCTACGTATTGTCTTGCCAATATAATAACAAGGACAATATTGGCACTTGGCAAGGTAAACAACCATTTTTGAATTGCAATTATATTTCTCTTTACTTGACAATAATTTTTTGTTAATAGATATTGATGTTCTGACCAGAATATATTTACAATATGGACAAGAGGTACATTGCTGCATACCTTTACGGTTAGTACCCATATTTTGTATGTATTTAAATAAATTCTTCAAGTTTTTATCCCTTCTTGTAGTGAATTTTGGGGTAGTCCCCAGTTTTTCCAATAACTCCTTATCTTGTGTGATAATATTCCAATTCTTACACACAATATTTCTTATATGATAAAAGTCCACATTAAATGTGACTACAAAATTAGAAGTCAGATATGATGTATCAGGAATTTGCTTATTATTCGATGTTGTCTCCTCTAAAATTTCTAAGGTACTAGAGTTTCTTAATACCATACTAGTGTTTTCCACTCTACCATTACCAAGGATAGGTTTATATATTCCACTAGATTTCTTTCTTACTACTTCATTGATAATCTTATCTAAAAAGCCACTAGGATATGCTCTTTTAATAAACATTTTCTTAATAACTGACATTCAGTATTGAATTCCTCCTCCTTTGAAATCATTCGTGCCGCCCTCACAAGTTGTCCCTTTACCACCAACTTCTTTTGGTGGAAGAGATGGGCACTTGAAAAATGAAGAAATGTATTTGAATAAGAGGGTTTTCTATAAATTTTTGCTTCATACCTTTTGCCAGTGTAATTTTTAACTAATAATACATCTAAAAATGGTATTTCTTTCTCATTGAAGTTATATGTAAATTCAAGGAATTCTGTACTCTGATTAAAATTTTCAACTAAATATTTTGCTTGTTCTTTGTCCCCCTTGAGTATTATAAATATGTCATCCAAAAATCGTGTGAAATACACCATCTGTGCATTAATTTCATCATTATTAAATATAAAAGAATGTTCCCAATAATTCATAACCTAATTTAGCGAAACTGGAACCGCATGGGGACCCCATGGCAAATCCTGTTTTTTGATGGTAAAAATTATTTTTAAAGTAAATATAGTTATGTGATAACACAATATTTAATAATTCTTCCACCAATGCTATTTCTGATGGTGAAGCACCTTTATTCATAAGGTTAAGGGAGACCCATTCAATACCTAAGTCCTGGGGTATTGAAGTATATAAATCCCTTACATCTACTGTTAAGAAACTGTGTTGTTCATTAAATTCTAATTCATTAATCCTTTCTAAGAAAGATCAAGAATCTTTTCATATTCCAGTTTCCATTATAACATATTTCTTGAGAATTGAATCAACCACTTTTGCACATGCATAAGTTTCAGAGTTCCTGCCATCTATAATAGGTCTAAGGGGCGGATCTATTAGATTTTTGTGAATTTTAGGCACTCCAAATATTGTGGGAGCTATAGGTGCTGGCATGATCATATAGTTATACATATCCAGATCAATTCTTCCCTCAATAAACAAATCATTAATATAAATTTTTATCCTTTGGTTAGCCTGATTATACTCATTCAGGGAGGCTTTATCATATGAATCAGAAGATAGTAATAGTTCTATTCTATTCTCATAATCAATTGGATCCATAAATATCAAACCACCCCCTTTATCTGGTTTCATGATCCGAACTTTAGATTCTTTTAGATAGTTAATACATTCCTGTTTGTCTCTTGTTAAATTACCTTTTGTTACTACCTCCTTTTTCCATAGATCACAGTGTCTGAAATCAAGTTCACATACTTTCTCGAAGGTATATAAAAGATTGTGTAGTGGTGGTTTGTAAGTACTAACGATCCTATATTGTTGTATGTGTGATCTATTCATAATTCCCAACAATATTGCTGAATTCAATTTTCTAGCATACATTTTTAAATCAATTATGTAGTTAGTAACATTCAGTCTTTTTGATGGTACAAAGGTAAAGCCTTTTGCTAGTACATTCACTAAATTAACATGGATGTTTACTGAGGAAAAGTTATATATGGAAAAGTTTCCTTCAGAGTTACTAATAACTGAAATATTATTTGTAACAAAACTTTCAGTTACCTCCTTCATTTCCATTTGTTGTGTTTCTTTCGTTGGTTGCATCTGTTCTGTGTTCTTCCCCTCTGAAAACCCTGTTGATTATTAGACCACTGGTTATTAGTTTTTGACCTCGCATTAGCACTGTTATTATTAGAATTTTGGATCTGCAAACGTTCACTTCTACGTAATCCACTTTCATTAGCTCCTACATTTGAAAGGGAATTCGGTTGTGAGCCTATATCATTCTGTTGTCTTGTAGACTCATTATTGTCCCTTTCTGTATTACATTCCTGTACGTTAGACCCTTGTCGATTGTATGGTGGTATAATACCCTGGTTAGTATGTGAATTAAAAACATCTTCTGTTCCGCCCCCTCTTGTTTTCCATTGCTGCGCTGGTGGTGGGCGTTGGTAAGCAGTACCGTTTTGGTATTGTAAACAGTCCCGCTCAAGTTTTTTGCATTTAATAGCTTTAGCTTTATTCATATATGAATCTATTGTTTGGAAAATACGAATATATTCGTATTTATATCTATCAAAGTCAGGGTGAGATTTAATTTGTACATCCAATGTTATAATTGCATCATTTAACTCATCTGCTGTGATTTTATAATTTTTGCTCATAATGCCCAGCAGCTCCAAACCCTGTTTATTGAATAGTTTCACTAGTTCCAAATGTAATTGTGATACGGGTACAAGTCCCGTTGGATACTGACATATTCTTAAACCTGTTGGTACCAACTCATGTTTAATACATTCAGCAAAGTATTCTACTTCCAATCACAACTTTTTATATTTCAAGAATATATGATTAAAGTTATTCAGTAATTCAGTTATGTTCATCTCATCCCTAGCCAGATTCCCTGATAAAGGTAAACAGTTGTTAGAGTACATACCCATAGGTCTGGTAAGCCAGTCCTTTAAATTCAGGATTCCAATAAGCCCTGGGAATAGATCATAGGTTCATAGGTTCATAGATTAGTACTAGGCTGACTGCTCTTGCGAGCCATTTTAAGCCTAGCCAATTATCCCTTGAGAGACTCAAACCCTGAACCTTGTGTTTGTAAGGCAAACACCTTAACCATTAGGCCACCCTCCCAACCCATTATGCATTGTTTCTGCCATTGCAACATTGTTCGTTCTGTTACCATTCATACCTTCGTGGACCCTCATAGTAGTAGCAGCCTGACCATTAGATGTGGAAATTACGACCTGGCCATTAGGAATAGATGTAGAAGTTGATGGTAAATCAAATTGCTGATTAAGTGTACTTTGTAAATCAGGTTGCTGGTTAAGTATACTTTGTGTTGCTATTGGCAACCCGGCATTAGTATTCGAGTTTGATGGAAGTCCACTGGTTAAATGCTGCTGCTGCTGTTGATTTTGTTTGCTTTGCAAACCGCTAAACAGTTCCACTTTCTCTGTCAGTCTTTGAACCTGTTGAGATAAGGGGTGTACTACACCTATTAAACCATTGATTCCCTCTGTTTTGTTCTCAGATGGAGAGAAAAGTACCGGTGTAGCATTCAGCTGGTTGGTTGCCATGATGCGAACTATCCAACTTACAAAAAAACAAATTGACGACTACAAATCCAAAAAACAATCATGGCAGCCGTGCTAAATAGCTACAATCCTTTATTATATGAAGCGCTTTTCATTCAGTTACAATCCTTGAACTTCTTCAGATACAATGCTATTAAATTAATGCCATTTAAATAGTACATCAAATAAATCAGCTGATATCTTGCATTACTTATTTAAAGGCATATACTTCCAATTCCATTAAATTTTTTTATATAAGTAAAATGTTGAATAAAAATATTAAAGCATTTTTTAAAACCTACTTTTTGATCATAATATGAACATGAAAGCTTAAAATAGATATAAATATAAATACCTCAGGACTGATTATATAATTTCAGCAGCAGCTTATTTTCGTCACTTACAAAACAAATCTATATAATAATTCAAGCAATACATATATTACATAGGTGCATAAACACTTGTGTAATTTATAAAATTTACAAACTATAGAATTACTCACATATGTCAAATTTATATATACATATACACACATCAATTAATTAAGTCCCTATGTGTATATTTATCTACATAAACTTTTGATTTTTAATATAGGCATTATGGAACACATATCGTTTAATCTGGGGCTATTATACACATATAAACGGATTTGCCATATCAATTCCAGTCTCTTGAGCTCTATTTCCAATGGTCCCCCCCCTCAAATTCATTATCACCTGATCTAATATCCAGAATTTGAATTCATGGTTAGGGTATTCTTGAATATGTTTGGCTAATGCACTATCTTGATTAAGTTTATTAATACTATATATATATGATCATATATTCTGATACATTCATTCAAATATATTTCTTCATTTTTCGAGTGCCCATCCCTTCCACCAAAAGAAGTTGGCGGTAAAGGGACAACTTGTGAGGGCGGCACGAATGATTTCAAAGGAGGAGGAATTCAATACTGAATGTCAGTTATTAAGACAAATGTTTATTAAAAGAGCATATCCTAGTGGCTTTTTAGATAAGATTATCAATGAAGTAGTAAGAAAGAGATCTAGTGGAATATATAAACCTATCCTTGGTAATGGTAGAGTGGAAAACACTAGTATGGTATTAAGAAACTCTAGTACCTTAGAAATTTTAGAGGAGACAACATCGAATAATAAGCAAATTCCTGATACATCATATCTGACTTCTAATTTTGTAGTCACATTTAATGTGGACTTTTATCATATAAGAAATATTGTGTGTAAGAATTGGAATATTATCACACAATATAAGGAGTTATTGGAAAAACTGGGGACTACCTCAAAATTCACTACAAGAAGGGATAAAAACTTGAAGAATTTGTTTGAATACATATAAAATACGGGTACTAACCATAAAGGTATGCAGCAATGTACCTCTTGTCCATATTGTAAATATATTCTGGTCAGAACATCAATATCTATTAACAAAAATTATTGTCAAGTAAAGGGAAATATAATTGCAATTCAAAAATGGTTGTTTACCTTGCCAAGTGCCAATATTGTCCTTGTTATTATATTGGCAAGACAATACATAGATTAAGAGACAGAATATATGATCATATATATAGTATTAATAAACTTAATCAAGATAGTGCATTAGCCAAACATATTCAAGAATACCCTAACCATGAATTCAAATTCTGGATATTAGATCAGGTGGTAATGAATTTGAGGGGGGGACCATTGGAAATAGAGCTCGAGAGACTGGAATTGATATGGCAAATCGGTTTATATGTGTGTAATAGCCCCGGATTAAACAATATGTGTTCCATAATGCCTATATTAAAAATCAAAAGTTTATGTAGATAAATATACACATAGGGACTTAATTAATTGATGTGTGTATATGTATATATAATATTGACATATGTGAGTAATTCTATAGTTTATAAATTTTATAAATTACACAAGTGTTTATGCACCTATGTAATATATGTATTGCTTGAATTATTATATAGATTTGTTTTGTAAGTGACGAAAATAAGCTGCTGCTGAAATTATATAGTCAGTCCTGAAGTATTTATATTTATATCTATTTTAAGCTTTCGTGTACATATTATGATCAAAAAGTAGGTTTTAAAAAATGCTTTCATATTTTTATTCAACATTTTACTTATATAAAATTTTTTTAAGGAATTGGAAGTATATGCCTTTAAATAAGTAATGCAAGATATCAGCTGATTTATTTGATGTACTATTTAAGTGGCATTAATTTAATAGCATTGTATCTGAAGAAGTTCAGGGATTGTAACTGAACGAAAAGCGCTTCATATAATAAAGGATTGTAGTTATTTAGCACGGCTGCCACAATTGTTTTTTGCTTATGTGACTTCACATAACATATAGAAGTGTCATATATACAATAACTGTTACATGCAACTATTAGAGAAATGTAGAATATAATATTGTCCTGTAATCAGGACATTTGCTATGCCTAGATTATTTTTGCATGACACATATGCCTAAGGAGGGACTGTCCCACGCAAAGTGGGACAGATGTTAACCCTAAAGTCTCACTTCAGCCAATTTAAAAGGTGGAAAACCTACAATAGGTATGCGGTAGCATGACCCGGCAGACAGTTGTGGTTCCCAAAACACATTTACTTGTCTTCATTGCAGAGTATCATTTCCCATGTATCAGCCAGATGGGAGCAGATTGTATGAGAAGCACGCATATAATATGATTAACTCACTGGACAGGCCGCTGATTCTGTACAATTGAACGCCATGCCGTCGCCTAATGGTCAGCCATACCCGATACTGTAATCATGTAGTCCGATGTAATAGGCATCACAAGGGATCATGCCAACCCAGCATGAGTGACAAATGCAAGCACCAATGTCGGTGCATGTGCAAGTGAGGGTGCGAGCAGGTGTAAGCATGTTTGGCTACCAGTATGCGAGTATTGCACTGTTAAAGAAATGTGAAGTCTAAACAAGTATAAGAAGCTGTAACCAGAGGTCAACAGTGCTTAACACCACGCAAACCCACACACAACCTCTCCCAACTGCTGCAATGTGCCTTACTAACTCTGTATCCAATGGCCATGTTCTGGCCGCAAACAAAGAACCGTCCTTTGCAAGTGTTGGTAGCAACATCCTGCGCACACAGCTAATGTGAATTACCAATACACCATGGCAAATATACAGACAATAGACAGTACCATACACATACCATACAGCACAGTCATCCAACAGTATAGCAATGTACCGGCAGATATGTCCAGACCACTGGTGTTTGCAGACCTGGCCGTCTTGTAAGTGTGTGAGCATGCCCAGTATGACCATTACGCATGTTATCGACTGACATTACCATCATACCTTCATGTGTTTGAGCATGCCCAGTATGGTCAACTGGATCGCATGTGTTACATGTCCAGGTAGTCAGTACTGTGGTGCCGACCTCTGCATTGTACACTGACAGGTGGAATGCTGTATCTGCAGGGTATCCATCGGTCATGTGGCATTGACTGTTGCTACATTTCTGTACAGGATGGGGGAACATCCAACTGTATCCACATTCCTACACAGCACCTGGGGGGCACACATGACTGTTACATGTGTACGTTGAAAGGGGGGCACAGCTGACAGTTGTACACTTTTGCTACTACTGTACTGGTATGTCAGGTACTCCATTTCAGTGTGTGGACCTACCTAATGTGCTGGCTAGAGGCATACCAGTGTACTCCAGATCTTAGCTTTAATTATCAACACATTAGTTTCAGATTTCCTAGCCTTCGCAACCTACATCCAACTGCCTGGCCTGCTGTAGTCTGTCTGTGTGTGTCTGTGGGGGGGGGGTCAACCATTGGGCATATTCAGAGGCCATTGTACAGCATTTGTCTGTGTTGGTCTACACCTGTCCAGCTGGTTGAGACTTGTGTGGGCTGTATGGACACACATGATGTTCAGCCCATTTCCTGCAGTGGGTTAGGACACCCTGTGTACTACTGGCTACTATTGTGACCCCGGTATGTGCTACAGATGTCATGGTGCCACTATGGACTTGTACTGTCCGCTGCCCTAATATTCGGCCACCAAATTCCCTTGCATGCTCACATCCATACCATAGCTACAGGTAAAAACACATTCTAATACAACTGCCAATTGGTAGGTTGATTGACTTACATTGAGGGTGTGCCAGACCTGAGGATGGTGCTGGAGGGCTGCCTATGTTGGATGCACACAGTGCACTTCCTATACATGGCTGAGCACAGGTAGTGTCATGTCTGGCATCCCTTTTACTGTCTGTGCGAGTCAGAGAGGGTGACATTCCCTGAGTACCTACTGTGTCAGTGCATATGCTATGCGTTGCCTCTTTGCCAAGGCCAGGTCATACTGGGCGCACCTCCTTCCGCCTACTGGATCTGGCTCAGGTAGTTCCTCCTTCAAGTCACTCTGTGCCTGTACAGGCCTTGGCATTGGTGGGGGGCTGTGTGGCCCTGCCCCATGCTTTTCCTGCTGCAACTGTTTCTGCAGGATCATATTGTGTAGCATAGCACATACCATAACAATTTGGGTACATCTAGCTGCTGAATACCGCAAGGCTCCACTGGATGTGTCCAGACACCGGAACCATGACCTGAGCATCCCAAACACACTCTCAATTATATGTCTTCCTGTGCGTGTGCCTCATTATGGCATAGTTGTTCAGGTGTGTGTGCATTTCTGATGGGTGTCATCAGCCACGGCTCCAGTGGGTACCCAGCATCCCCCACTAGGTGACCGTAGGGGATGTCCATATTGGCAAAGGTGTGGTACAGCTGCGTCAGATGCCATATATCGGAATCATTATAGCTTCCAGGGCAGCCAGCACACACATTCAGTATAATGCCCTGGGCATCGCATACGACCTGGCAGTTGATGGAGGGGATGCCCCTGCGGTTAATGTAGGCCCTACCACACTCACCAGGTGGTGCTTTGATGCATATGTGCATGCAGGCTATAGCACTCACTACCCCAGGGTAGTCTGCCATTTGGTGGAAAAGACGCATATTGCTGGTCAACACCTCACGTGTGTTGAGGAAATGTACATGCTCACTGGCATGTGGTGACATGGCATCCAGGAACTGGTGGAATACTCTGGATGCAGATGTCTGTGAGATCCCCATGATATCCCCAGTTGTGCTTTGGTAGGTACCTGTGGCTAGTATACCTAGGCCTACACATACCTTGATATCCACTGGGATGGGTTTCCCTTGGCCTGTTTGATGTGTCAGGTGTGGCTGGCACAGCTCAACAATCTGCTGTAGGAGGTCTCTGTCCACCCCATAACGCTCCACTATCTCCAGCTCATGTAGCCCCTGGTAGGTTACCCAGGGTCTGTACAGTCTTCTCTGTCTCCTCACTGAGGGTTGTTTGGCAGCATTCACATCCTCACCACCCTCAGCCTCCTGCGCATGTTGGTCTATGTTGCCTGCTGCAGCCCTTCTCATTTTGTTGGATTGTTTTGTAAAATTTCCCCGCATGTATACACAGGTGATGTAGAGTGTGGAAAAAACCCATGTGTATGGTGCTTGCTCACTTTATCTTAGTGTTCTGGGCCGGGCTGGGCCTGTAATCTGCTGATTGTGCTAATTATCACCTGTTTGCCCAGCTTGTTCACCTTGACTACTCTCCTACTGCTGTTGTCACTCCCAATTGCACTAGGCAGGTATAGACACACCCCTAGCTTAGGCGTGCTAAGGCAGGAGCAATCCCGAGGCACAGGGCTCCAATGTACATACAGTATGCCTGACACCCCCCAATGCTTTCACCTATATACGAGTCCTGCACCCAGCTATCTATACACATACACTCTTGGGATCTGCATCACACCCTGGGGATAAACGGGATTCGCTATTTTCCACCTCATTTGCATAGTATTGTCTTCTAATGCATAGTTACATGACCCATACTGAGCCTCCAAAATAATAACTACTGCTTACTGTCGAGCAGATCCACACACAACTGGTTAAAAACATCTTACTATCACCATATTTGATGTCCCTTGTTCTTCCCAGCAACAAATTAACCGGTCTCTACACACCTCGAACCTGGGACCCTGCACACCACAGACGATGTGCTTTACCACTTAGTCATGGCAGATATACATACACCTGAGGTGATCATGTACAGATCATTCAGCACAGGCATTCAACAGTATGGGACATGTATTCCATCATGTAGATTTATGTGAGCTAATGTCCACACACACACATATATATATATATATATATATATATATCTGTATATATATATATATATATATATATATATAGATATATATATATATACATACATATATATATATATATATATATATATGTATATACACACACACATATACATAAACACATACATTCATAGATATAGAATATATATCACAACAGCGGACCACGTGACACCAAAGCATTAGAGAAGAATGAAAAGGAAACCACATGCGCCTCCTGCATTATGTACTGGTGTAACTATCAAGGCAAGTGTGTTTCATTGCATCACACGGGTCAGACTGTATTAAGGGTAAGATCAGGGCTGCTGACATTTACTCACCAGACCTACTGGCGAATGTATGTGTATGCCTTGCCAACCCAGTCTCTTGGGCGATTGTGACATTTATGGACACTATATAGGAAAACAACAAAACACGCTCAACACATCTGGGAGCTAGCCACTCACAGATACCAACACATAGGATGTGACTGCCAAACACACACACTTGTCATGCCTTGGCAGAGAACACCTACCTGTCTATTCTATCACATTACTGCATTACGCAGTGACAGAACGCGTTACCGAGATTACTGGGACACAGCACTCCCAGAGGCATACTTCTAGGTGGGTGACATCATCAGCAATGGAAAAGACGCCGATAGGGATTGTATGGAGTGTGAGCTGTCTAAAAAGCATTATTCTGTCCCCAGGCAGACGGAAACATACACATGCACACAGTTGGCATGGCTGGGATTAGAACACAGACCTAGCTACCTTATCACACTACAGTATTATGCACTTACAGAATGTGCTGCTGAGATTACTGGGACACAGCACTCCCAGAGGCATACTTCTAGGTGGATGACATCATCAGCAATGGAAAAGACGCTGATAGGGATTGTATGGAGTGTGAGCTGTCTAAAAGCATTATTCTGTCCCCTGGCAGACAGAAACACACACACACACACAGTTGGCATGGCTTAGATTAGAACACAGACCTAACTACCTTATCACACTAAAGCATTACGCAGTTACAGAACATGCTACCGAGATTACTGGGGCACAGCACTCCCAGAGGCATACTTCTAGATGGGTGACATCATCAGCAATGGAAAAGACACCGATAGGGATTGTATGGAGTGTGAGCAGTCTAAAAGCATTATTCTGCCCCCAGGCAGATGGAAGCACACACACACTTGGCATGGCTGGAATTAGAACACAGACCTAACTACCTTATCACACTGCAACATTACGCAGTTATGGAATGCGCTACTGAGATTCCTGGGACACAGCATTCCCAGAGGCATACTTCTAGATGGGTGACATCATCAGCAACGGAAAAGACACCGATAGGGATTGTATGAAGTGTGAGCAATCTAAAAGCATTATTCTGTCCCCAGGCAGACGAAAACACACACACAGTTGGCATGGCTGGGATTAGAACAGAGACCTAATTACCTCATCACACTATAGCATTACACAGTTACAGAATGCGCTACTGAGATTACTGGGACACAATACTCCCAGAGGCATACTTCTAGGTGGGTGACATCATCAGCAATGGAAAAGACGCCGATAGGGATTGTATGGAGTGTGAGCAGTCTAAAAGCATTATTCCATCCCCAGGCAGACGGAAACACACACACACAGTTGGCATGGCTGGGATTAGAACACAGACCTAACTACCTTATCACACTACAGCATTACGCAGTTACAGAACGCGTTACCAAAATTACTGGGACACAGCACTCCCAGAGGCATACTTCTAGATGGGTGACATCATCAGCAATGGAAAAGATGCCGATTGGGATTGTATGGAGTGTGAGCAGTCTAAAAGCATTATTCTGTCCCCAGGCAAATGGAAACACACACACACAGTTGGCATGGCTGGGATTAGAACACAAACCTAACTACCTTATTACATTACAGCATTACGCAGTTACAGAACGCGCTACCAAGATTACTGGGACACAGCACTCCCAGAGGCATACTTCTAGGTGGGTGGCATCATCAGCAATAGAAAAGATGCCGATAGGGATTGTATGGAGTGTGAGCAGTCTAAAAGCATATTACTGTCCCCAGGCAGATGGAGACTAACACACGCCAGTGGTGTGATCAAGACAACTGCCTATCTATGGACCACTATTACAATACTACATAGATACGAGCCATGCCACAGACACTACACCTTTCAAGACTGTCAATATGACCTTCTAGGAATGTGGACATCGACATGGATGCTGGCAGTTATGATGTACATACCTGTGAACCAGTGTGTTCAATGTAGGAATCCATCCTGAAGTGGGGTATGGCCATTTGTTGCCTGGACGACCACTATCACTATACAGGGTTACAATGGCCATGCCCATACACATAGAGGCATATAACCGACACAAGATGTCACTGGGCATGCTCACACACTTAGTAGCACACGGCTGTTTGGACTACACTGTGTTCATCTACACAACATCATACTGGGCATGCTCACACACTTAGTAGCAAAGGGCTGTTTTGTATGCACTCTGATTCTAAACACGGAAGGGCACAGTGTGTTGATAGTTGTCATTGTTAGCATGAACGCTGCACTACATATATCTGAAACCGGTCTTCTACACAACGTCTGCTGCTGTCCGTCACCTTAGATGTACCAATCTATACCTGGCACACTAATACCACCCATGATGATGTCCTGCCAGGAGTGGCTACATTGCCCATATAGTGCCATTCATAGATGAATGTCCTGAGACCAGGTTACAACCTGACACCTAGAGGACAACTGCATTGTATGTGTATGCTAAACAGTGCTAGATGTGTAGCATTCATAATCACAGCTACCAATGTAGATCCAACAATGGGGAATACTGACATCTGTGCAGTGAGGAACATCTGGCTGAAGGCTCAGTTGTGCACAATAGCACTACCACCGTATACCTCGGATAAAGACATGTGGGCCATAACACCGTTACGGACCGCTCCAGGTGGTGGTGTCCCCACGTACATGAAGGCCACTCACATGTACTGACCAGTACACCCTCAAAAGCCATCACAGATGTGTCAGGTTCAGATCACAGTGTCAAAAGCCACATTCTGGGATGTAGCCCTCAGACATCACCATGTCCTTGGACCAGCAACACAGATCCATACATGTGGTAGAACATATATTAGGACAACACCATGTGACCCATGACCAGTGGACTGTACCTAGCTCTACAGCAACTGTGCAGACTACCCATGTACTGGCACAGTTGCATCACGTGTTATGCAATGCAATGATACCACTGTTCATAACCAGGTCAGCTGTACACGTAACAGGGGCCCTGGGTCATATACAGCTGTAACAGATGACTGTTGCTGTACACCAGTAAACACTCTCATGTTTGGATATGACATACATGTACCTGCCGTGGATATGTACATCCCCCCACACACACAACACATATGTACATAGCATAGCTGTTGCTGTCCTTCGTGCAGACAGGTGGCTACAGCAATTACACACATGCACATGGAAGGTAGGTGCATGGCTGTTGAATGCTAACAGTACATAACATGTGATAGCAATGTTGACTGAGTTAACATTCCCTCTGTACTGGTTACCCATGACAACTATCATATCATACAACAGTCCATATGTCATGTATGTCATCACACATGTCCACCAATTGCAATGCCTACAAACATGGCTAAATGACAGGAATGTAGGACCTACACACATTTACATGTAGTGGTGTGCATTCAGCTACCATGCATGTGCAGTAGCTGATGTTTGCAGGTGATCTGTGTATTACTGCAACATGCAGTTGCAATGCAGCCCCATCATTGCCAACTGTATATGGTGAAATACTAATGAAAACAAATTAAAAAAAATTAAAAAATGCTCCGATACCAGCAGCTTAAATTCAAATGAACCAAGCAGCAGATAAAATTCAAGTAAGCCAAACCACTCAGTCCATTTGGCTTACTTGAATTTCATCTGCTGCTTGGTTCATTTGTATTTAACCTGCTGGTATTGGAGCATTTTTTTAATTTGTTTTCATTAGTTTTTTGCTTTTTTGAGTTTGTCTTTATGGTGAAATACTGACAGTACAGTAAGATGTGCATCAGGTATGGATGGATGTGTGGACATAAAGTGGTGGGCCATCTTTGCAGATGGATGTTTGCTGAAGACAGCTCACAGGTGTGTCACAAGCCATCCTACCATAACATGTGCAAACACTAAACTATGTTTCTGTTAATTGAAGGGGAAGACATACAACCTACACAGCGGTCAGGGTGTCACTGACTGTAAATCACTTGACACCTGTAATACTTAAGACCTCCTGTGTGCATATATCAGCACAATTGCCAAAGGTAGCATCGGTACACATTGTAATGCGGGCAATACTGCTGCATGTCTGTCATACGTATCATAAAATAGCAGGTGTTTGATTCACAGTACTGCCATGTGTGTTTGCTTGTGTATCCATATATGCCACGTATGGTGGGGAATACATCCCAACTGTTACTCACACCCCTGTACACTGTTGTAGAGATCTGTACATACTGCAGTGTAGAAAGCAAGACATAGGCAGGGGTGGGGTGTGTATCACACACATGTGAGCTATCTGTATGTGCATGACTTAGGTGCATTCAATTGTGGACTCCACAGTGTGTGTGTTACCATAGTGAACAGATAAGACCCCTAACCCCTCCAGGTGATGCAATCTACTACCCTGTTGATGCCGTCGATCTTAGGCATTACTGACTACCTGTACATGTTCATTCTCTGTGTCGCGTCATG
This sequence comes from Protopterus annectens, assembly GCF_019279795.1. NCBI lineage: Eukaryota > Metazoa > Chordata > Ceratodontiformes > Protopteridae > Protopterus > Protopterus annectens. The sequence goes on from NC_056748.1 coordinate 456,422,063, forward strand.
TGTGTGCACAATACTGTAATGGTGATTACCATATAGGCAGGGGTCCTCAGCTCAACACTATCAAGTGTGTATGTGTGTGTGTGTGTGTGTGTGTGTGTGTGTGTGTGTGTGTGTGTGTGTGTGTTACAGTGTCGTTGACCCCATGAGTGTGGGCGTGTTACTGTGTCTGAATACATGTGTGCGAATACCTGTGTGTGTGTGTGTGTGTGTGTGTGTGTGTGTGTGTGTGTGTGTGTGTGTGTGTGTGTGTAGTTGTGTGTTCTCATCCTGTAATGTGAATGTGTATTACTGCTACACAGTGAGGCCTCAAGCTATCAACTAGCCTCTACCCTTGTCATCAGCCAGACTGCTATATAAACTCCCCGCCCCATGTAACTGTACCTGTAATGTCACCCGGTATGGATGTCACGTCTCTAGCCACTGTAGCTTAGTACACAGCTCCCATGCTCCTGGATCAGTAAATGTGTAGACACCTTTGGAATGTCAGCCTTTCTAACAGTGAGGCTGAAGCTACGTATAGCATGCTGGCATTGCCATACATGCTTGTGAGTAGTCCACATTTACACATGGGAAACTGCAAACACTGGTACTCAATGACACATGCAATTAGACCTGAAGGAGAGAAGCAGGACATCATTACCAACATGCTGTTACTGTTGTTATCAATACACATACTGTGAAAAGAAAACAATGCATTTTAAACCTGTACTACATGGTATGTCTGCTGCGTGTCAACAGTACACAACAATTGTAATCTATACTTATCTTCCTATTCTGTTCACCCTGTGCATCAGACCATATGAGCATGTCCCTGCACCGATGGTGTGGATGACAGGGATGTAGCACAGGCATCATCATATGCACAGGGTGATAATGTTTGTCTGGGGCCTAGACTGCACCAGTGGATGACGTCATGTGTGTGGGTTAGGGCCTGTGATCTAATTGGCCATGTGTGGTTGTTATGCATGTGAGTGTTGCGGTGCCCTACCGATGTTTCTGGTGTGTGCGTGTATGTGTGCACACAGTTCTGCCATGTTTCTGGCCTATACAGGGGTATTATTGACAGCTCCAGATTGTACAGACCAGGTTTTACAGCTCATGGTGTCCAGCCACGGCCACGTGACCTGTGCCTGCCAGGGGTTGCATGGGCACTACCAGGCAGAGGTGCAGATTGGGTACTGTCTGATGACACATGTCCACTGGAACCATGTCCCCATTGAGACCGTTCAGGGCCACGTCCACGTGGCCTGCTGTGTCCTGGTGGGGACAGCGCAGCACCAGCTGCACTGCTGCTGCTACCGCCACTATGGGAGCAGGCATATGAGGTAGCTCATTCACGTAGACCTGCACCAGGTGATATAGCTGGCCTACATCCACGTGCCCTATGCCTCACTCCTACCAAATGTTGCAGCACAGACAGCTCACGCTCGTGGATTGTCATGCCACGGTCAAGGATTCCAACCATGTCACCCAATCGTCTGTTCAAAATATCAGCAATCTGCTGTTGAGCATTTGCCAATGCCTGGATGTTGTTTAAAGAATGGGTAGCAGCCCTCTGAAGCCTCTGCCCTTCTCTGTTCTGCCATTCAGCACGTGCCTGTGCCACCATTACAGTCTGAAACATGCATCTGTTGACACCAGCTGCTGCGCTGTGTCCTGCAGGGGCATGTCAGCCAGAGGTCCTCCTATGAGCAGAACTGGCCACATGCCTGTGTGGCACATCTCCAGTCATTTGATTGACACCATGGTGTGAATACACACCTTCCGTAGCCACCACACGTTCCTGTTCCAAGCTACCACACGCTAACTGTCCTTCCTCTATGGCCACTGGTGATGGGGTATGTGTTGGCATGTGATCTGTGTGCGGGGATGAGGGGGGATATAGGTGGGATGGCAACCAATGGCACAGATTCAGCCCCTGACAACGCTGCCTGTGCCCCAAGCATATGTTCATCATCACTACTAGAGTCTGTGGGGACACCATCATCAGATGGAACGCAGGAGGGTAACGCACCTACATCACCTGTGAAGGCAAACAAAGACTCTACATTACAATACAGACTCACACATACACACACACACACGCACACACATGCACACACACACACACACACACACACACACACACACACACACACACACACACACACACACACCATGCATGTGATTTGACAGAAGGCATGCAACATGCATGTGACACAGCAGACGGCATGCAACTCAGACAATAATAGTGGTAGTTATCATACATCCCTGGTTGCACACAACAGCAAGCATGTGTCATAGCAGAAGCCATGCATTTCACACAATCATGGTAGTAAGCATGCATACCTGTGTTACACCATGTGGAACAGCACAGGTTAACAGTACACATGGCTGATGTGTGGCATATGACCTTGACATTAACATGTAGTATGACATGTAATCTGCTGACGTGTGCATTGACATGCATACATGTTTGACACAATGGTGTCCTGTCACATGTACAGTGGTGTAATGGTGTCACAATGCAGTACTGTCTGTACACCCTACAGATAAAATGCACTTTTAGCAGATGTGCATGACCATTGAAGGGTATTATGAGGCGTCTATATTGCTATACAGTGTGAGGTACAGACACAGTGCCATTGCATGGAATCATGAGGCATCTCTATTGCTATATAGTGTGCATTACACAGTGCATAGCCATGACTGTGTGCATACATAATACTTATATACTATGGACTGTGACCCACGTCGCTGAGGTGTATACACACTAAACCATGATGTGGAATGTGTGACACAGGTCACCGAAGGACATAAGGATGACACCCCTGCAAATCTGCAAACATATTTTAGCTGCCTGCCAACCATGTCCACACATGGAAGACTTGTCAATACACCATGTCCCACATGACATTTGTGTACCACACACATGAGGTGCACGGCTGACAGTGATGTCCAACAGCAGCAAGGGAAATGTACTGTATCTGTGGCCTGATGTGGTTGTCTGTGTAAGTATGTGTGTGGATGCTGTACAGGTGAATACTGTCATGCTGTGACACAGTCATGATGTTCAACACATCTTATGTGTTCGAATGAAGTTACGCCTCCACAAGCTATGCACAGGCTTGTAGGATGTCCAGTGTTCCACATCTGCAGTATAACCATTCAACAAAGGCTGTAGTTGGACCATGTGTAGCCAATGTACAACAGGGTGTACCCACAAACACATCACATCTACTGTGTGTTGCTACATGTCTCTGGCCATCCTCCATGGCCATGTGTGAACATGTGTTGGCCAAACGGTTGTGATGGCTGTCTATCTCACATGTCTGTGTTGTCCCATATGACATACACCCATAGATGTCAGATACTCCACTGTCCACAGGGTTATGCAGACAAAGGGTTGTATGTTTGGTATGTGGGGTATATTTTATGGGATAGTGAGACAATGTTGCAGCCGGACCACTACATGTCATGGACATGTCAGATGGCACATCACAATGTGTGCACTCATTGCAGGGGCATATTCTACAATGGTGAATCCTGTGGGCTGCCCATACTCCAGCTCATTGTGTAGTACTGTTTGTGTACCCCGCATGTGTAGTTCTGATGTATAGTACATATTCCTACATTAAACACCTCCACCAATGTATGCACAGCTGTCCACACATCTAGCAATGACAGTTTCTGAGGTTTTATGTGTTTCACTTAGTTTGTAAGTATTGCACATGGGTAGCCAGTGTGATGGATTAAAGATGCGACCTGTATATTGTGACCGGACCATACATTATGTGTACATGTGTTAACTGGACACATGGCGAATAGATCTGTGCATTAACATGCCTGATACTTATAACTGTCTCACCTGCAATGGCCTTCTGTCTCCGTGGAATGCCAGAGGTACCTATATAGGGGTGACACAGCAGTATGATCATTATCCATGACTGTATGACAGCTACAGGGTGCAATGTGCATGTTAACACATTCGCCAGTACAATAGGATATACTATGGAGTATGCACATGTGTGCATACGCAGAGTGGCATACTATAGTATGTGGCATGTGTGTATACATGCCTTGCATATGATGTTACATTACCTATTGTACAGTGACACATGCAACTATATGGGATATAATAGTTATATGTGCAGTAGTGACTTACCAGGCAACACCAGGCTCGGTGGTTGAGAGACACCCACCTCCACGATGGCAGCTAGGGTTTGTGGATGCTATTCTGATGGTGTTCACAGGTTGGCCAGTAGTTCCTCGGTACTTGTGAGTGGGGGCTGAGTTGGTGGCCACCACCTGTTGCACCTTGTTCCCTGGCGATTGCATTCGTACGCTGTTTTGCACATCTGATCAGGTCCGTGCAGTGTCTGTGCACCTGCTGGTATGTGCGGTTATGACCACCCACATCAGTAACCCTCCTGCGAAGTTCCTGCCACAGGTCATCATGCTGCTGTGCATGCTGTGGCACATGGCTAAACAAGACATTATAGTTGTCTTGGAGGTAAGGTATAAGGGCTTCATCCTCCAAGCAGGTATAGGCTGGGAGCCTTGCTCGTGGCATATCTGGAAGACATAATGATGGAGACAGATCACAGTATCTCAGAGATGCACAGAGATACAGCTGCACATACATGTGTATCACATTTATTACATATGAACAGTTGTCTTTGCAAATCTTCATGACACTGACACCACTGACATGTTTGTGTCACACACATGTGACACCCAATGGGGATTGGATATTATCACCATATATGTGTGTCACCTGATTACATTGCTCATACTCCATGTGGATGCTGTCTTAATGTGGGCATGTCTGTTTGCCTGTACTGGTGTTCTTACCTATCAGCACATGCCTGGATGTGTCCACATTAATGCTGTCGACCTTGATGCTGTGTATATGTCACATATCAACACATACACTGACTTAACGGACATGCCCTGTGACAATGCAGATATGCACATGGAAGCCTTTGCATGCATGTGTTTTGCCATATACATCTACACGGCACTGTACAGCAATTCAGCATACTGCCACATATCACCTGTGTTGCACATGTGATACACATGGGACAATGGCTAGCCAGATGGTATTTGCAGGGATGGTTATCAGCTATAGCATGTACGGCCAAGGTCATGTAGTAGTCTGTATGCCTTGGGCCATGTATGAGCATAGGATATAAGGTTTTCTAGCTGTAGCCGACAGCCATGTTTCCGGCGCCAGGTGAAGCAGTGCCACATAACTGATCCAGACGGTTAATGATACATCTACCATGCGGTCATCACACCATGTCTGACAGAGGTGAAATGTGCAGCTTTGCTGGACAGGGTTGCATAGTATGGCAGGAGTATGTAATGTGTATGGCACAAGGATCTGTCCAGCATGTGGCAATCCTTGTACTAGGAAGGTGGATGTCCATGACGTATGTATTTCAGATCAGGATATGTATGTGTAGCATGTCCAACATCACAGTGTTGGACATGTCTTTATGCAGGGTAGGCATCATGCTACATAGTGGAGATGATGATTGTGAAGGCTGGTGCTGCCCATCCAAACATGGGCAATACCCCTTAAAGGTGATATATGATCCGATATTGGTCACTTGAGTGATGAGTATGGCTGTAGAATGATCTCCATGTTCATGGATGGCACCCTGTCATGACTAGGGTTGCCTCTTATGACTTTTTCTACTAGAGGCTATGGCACAAATATTTTGGATAAGAGCTTCTTAAGATTGTGTACAGGTGGTAAACCCAGATATATAAAATCTATTCAACAAAGGGGGTGTAATACAATACAACATGACAGCTCAGGTTCTACTAAAGAAAACATTTATTTTGTTACTACTTATGGTAGTTTTACAAAACAGTTCCTTGATATTGTCAGCCAATATTGGCTTTATTTTTGTTCACTTAGAAATGTTCAACAATGGCTTGATGTAAATATGAAGTTTTCTTACCGTAAAGGCAAGAATATAAAAGATTTTCTTGTAAGATCTAAGATTAAGATGCCTGCATCACAAATATACATGGAACCTGCTAAAATTGGGACTTTTTCTGTGGGAGATGTAAGGTTTGTAAACATATTGTATCCAATTTTAATTTTATTAATAATGTTAAATTTGATAGTTGGGGTACATTTAGTTGCAATTCTGAGGGTGTCATTTATGCTCTAAAGTGCCCATGTAACAAATTTTACATCGGGGAAACAAAGAGGGCTTTTAAAATAAGGTTTTGGAGCATTTAAGAGACATCAAAATGGTAAAGAAGACAGCCCAGTTGCAGCACATTTTTGGAAGCACATGATAAATGTAATGAGGGCTTGAAAGGAACTATTTTAGAACAAGTTTGTGTTTCTATGTACAATGATATTGATGTCAAAACTAGATTAGTGCAGAAAGAAACTGTATATATTTTAAAATTTAAAACCATGTTTCCTTTTGGGCTGAATGAAGAGCTCAACTGGAGAACATTAGTTTGTTGAATTGTTGTACTAATTGATTAATTATGTAATTATCTCATTTGCCATGTATATAAGCTGCTGCTGCATGCAAGTGTTTTATTCTCCTTGAAGGCTTTTGGCCGAGACGTCAGAGAGAAAGATTTTGTGCTTTTAAATAAATCCTGGTGGAACTTGTTCCTGTTGTTTGTTACTTTCTACTTGGTTCCTGTTGTTCCAGCTTTTTGCCTCTTATGACTACCTAATAGGCTTGGTGACATCACTAGCTCAGGGAGGTAATCTGCACAGCACCATCCCTTACACACAGTGTCCATTATGTTGACTGCTGCCTAGGTGGTAGTTCATGGGTACAGGGTTATTAACCTAGTAGTGACAATGCAATATGCAGCTGTCAGATTGTGCACATATGTCACACACCTCACCCACAAAGCCCATTCTGTATGTTGTCCACAACACTGAGTCAGCTATTGCTCCTAGGTCATAGCCATTCACATACTTACATACGCAGATGCCTCCCATTTGTCTGTGTGGTATGGGCTACAATGAGTGGGAGTACAATAAATTAACCCTGTTTTACTGTAGCTGCCACTAGTGTGATATGCACATATTACTCAGACACCTTTTGTAGTGTTGGTTCTGTCAACAGTCCACTGGCAGAACACTCCTGTGACATACAAAGTTACATCTAGTATACTGAGTGTAGGTGGAACACAGTATGGGTGATGATGTCCTATGACCTGTCACAAGTATGATATGCAGTGTGAAATCATCCGTACTGTCATCTACATCTGTACTGCTAACAACATATATGTTGATTAAGGTTCACGGACTTTCAGACCAGACTCAGCAAGGTAATAGTGCAGTGCCTCCCATTATGAGTGGTGTCTCCACTTTGTGGGTTGTGATAACTGTTGGTGTGTACCATTCAGTGTTTTCACAGACTGACATGAAGCTATGTTTTACATGATGTGTATGTGTATAGCAAACTGTTTTGCCATATGTGTATGATACAACCAGGATGTGGACAGGTCCCATGCAGCCTGAGTGCACCTTGTACCATCATAGTTATGGTTACATGGGCTCTGTAGTGTTCATGGATATGTGATTGTGTACCTGTTGGGGGGACAGTGTGTTTATGTTACCCGGCACCCTATCTGTATTGCTTATTCATGCTCAGCACTTTTTCAGAACATGTAAGCACTTCATGAGCTACTAATTACTATAGCACTCAATCCTCCTCATTACCTACAGGTAAACACTGTTTGTACTTACATTTCCCACTTGCTTAGAGTAAAACAGCTGTTGTACACACTTTCCTCACATATCTAGTGGGAAATAGTTAAATATTCAGGCACGTTCAAGTGTCAATTCCCAATGTTATCGTCTATATGATGAATATGGGCATCATGAGGCAATATAGAAATTGTCTCGTGTACACAGCCAATACTCCCCTCCTAACATACAACACTACAACCTGTGGGAGATGCACATATCTAGCCATGCTGGAGGTAAAGCTCTCTCCAACCCAGACTGAACCTGACAATCATGTGGGGATGTTAAATGTTTGCACCACACCACTCTCATCACATAGTCTCACTAGATCTCGACCATCACAGGCCACACATAGTAAGACTACAACATTTATGGAGCCTCTCAATACTACTCTGTCTAGGCAACAGAGAACTCCAAAGTAGAAACGCAGGCAGCCCCCATCACCCAACACAATACCAGTTACTTATAGCCCACAGACTCAGTGCGCCCATCAACCACAGCCAATAGGGTGATATAACGTACCCAACACACTAGTCATAGGTGACTCTATAGGCGGTCACACTGATGTCCCACTCAGCAGGCTACACAAGGTGATAGTCACTTTCAGCTGGCTGTCGGGTAACAGGATCCGCAACATAACCTATGCACTCAGGTCACTCCTCAACAGGTACAATATGACTGTTTCATTCTCCATGTTAGTGTGAATGCCCTGAGATGTAACTTCCTGGACTACATGTACAGAAACATGGATTAGCTCTCTGATCTTGTAGCCCAGGCAGGTATCGCCCTAGCCCTGAGAAGCATTCAGCATTCGTCCAGACTGATAATGCAGAACAAGGACTGAATTATTTACTTCAACAATTGGCTATGCTTCTGGTTTCATTCCAAGGGTATCCAGTATCTGTCTGCTTTGAATGACATGGTCGACAGAACATGATGCTTTGGTACAGATGGCCTGCACCTGTCGGCCCTGGGATTACGGATAACGTCTAAGGCTCTTGCTGCTCCTATAGTGCCTGTTTTAGGCGTGGTTCAAATAACATATTCACCACCATAACAGAAACAGGCAAGCAAAACCTGAGGGTAATGCTTGACATCTTCATCTCAACCGCACTCACCCGAGGCACTTCTTGTAATGGACCACTTCGATATCTCTGCAGTGACTGGGACCTGCTTCTAGGCTCCTGAGAGCACTCCTGCACTAACAGGCTATTACTCATACCACACCTTTCAGTCATGTAGCCAGGACAGGAACACCCACGGTGGAGGTGTGTCCATATTTCCTAAGGATATACACACCTCCAGGCTGGTTGCTTAGCACAATGCACCAGAGGTAATCCAAGTGCAACTAACTCTGGCCATAACTGCTATACAAATTGTAGCTTGCTACAGATTCCACACCATACCCCACGGTTAATGGTCCTCACTTCTTAGTGTACTGGAAAGTAGGGTTCAAACAGAAACTACTGATGTGCGACTGACACTACCCCACCATTAACTGGGATACCTACTCATGTACCGACACATTAGGCCAACACTTTCTGGGATTCATAACCTCCAATCGGCTGGATCAACCTATCCACACCACCACCAGGGCCAACAATATCCTAGACCTGGTCATTATCAACATGTGTGACAGGTGTTCCACACCTGGGGTTATCTCCTTGTTGGTCAGATCCGAACGTACGCTAATCACCCTTGTTATCCACATCCCAGCACCACACCCTTTATGGAAAACACAGTACAATATTTCTACAAAGCCAACTTCAGGCTTCTTATGACAGCAGTAGTAAACGTCATCACACCCGTGCAGATGGACAATACAGTTACAACCGCTGAATCATACACAACTGCACTTAATTAGCACTTACACGACTGCATGGATCATGCTATCCCAAACAGAGCCATGACGGTACCCACCAGAAAATGGACGCCACTCTGGTGGTCCACTGCCATGGACATAACGTACAATAGAAGGAGGAGACTGTTGCAAAGTAGAGTGCAATCCCATGAGTGGTGGAGCTCCCTGGTCAGCCTCAGTAGGAATCTGAGATCCCTTATCACATCATCCAAAGCTAGCTATGTAAACATTACTGCAACTCATTCCAAGGACTACCACAAAGCGTTCTAGAGGTATGTCACTACTCTTGATGGTGATACCCACATCTGCTCTGACATACAGCTGTTAGGCATGAACATTACAGAACCAACTAATACTGGCAACATCCTGGCAGATAGGTTCAGTGCTAACTTTACACCCCTCTCACACCCTAAAGGGCCCAAATCTATACAGGAACAATGCAGAGTCCCTGCGATCACAACTATGCAGTTCAAAGCTGCACTCGCTAAAGCCAGGAACACAGAATCCATGTGATCGTACAACATCCCAGGCTGCGATTTCCATGAACTTCAGAATGAAATGGCTCCCCACTTGGGCACCAAATTCACTAATAGCCTTGCATCAGGCATTGTGGCCCCTGAATGGCACACAGCAACAGTTATCACACTCCACAAAGGTGGTGCCACAATGGACCAGGGGAACTATTGCCCTATACACCTGACTAGACTGTTCTGCAAGGCTATTGAGCACATCATCATGGATCTCATTCACAGAGACATTGGGGGCCTCCAAACCTTTGATCCCACCCAGTTTGGATTTGTTAGGGCCAGACCATGCCTCCTAAACCTGGTGGAGTCCTTTGAGACAGTTACCAAGGCAGTAGATGAGGGTAAGGAGGGCTACACAGCCTACCTTGTCCTCTCAAAGGCTTTCAACACCATTCCCCATTCTGGTATTGTCAACATACACATCCACCTGCACATCAACCCCTATGTCATGAGATGTTATGCAAAGTGGCTCACGGACAGAACCCACACAGTGAGGGTAGCATACCCTAGTTCCTACTGTAAATCAGTTACAATTGGCGTCCCCCAGTCCTCAGTCATAGGGGCCCTCATGTTCGGTATATGCTTCTCTGAGGTACAGACTAGCACAGAAGGACTTACACTGAATAGGTTTGCAGATGACTGCAAACTAGGAGCCATGATTGATTCACTAGCTGATACAGACACCCTCCATAAGGGTGTCACTGGGACGGATACCTGGTGTCAATAACATGGCCTCAAGCTGCATGCCACAAGGTGCATTGACATCCCCTTTGGATTACACCAATCACCCGCAGACTATCACATAGGTGGTAGTCCCCTACATATGTAAGACATAATAAGGGATCTTAGAACCCAAGTAGATAGCATCCACTCCTTTGATAACCATATTGCCAAGGTGGTGTGGATATCCTTCTACGTGGCCACCCTAATCTCTAATGGGTTTGTAGCCAGAACAAAGGCAGCCATTGTGCCTCTCTACTCATGACTTATGAAACACATTAAAGGGTACAACACCCCATTTGGAAAGTACCTTACGAGACAACAGCAACGGCTTTAAATACCACAACATTACCACACCAAGAGAATTACTGACCTCCGAAGGATGACGTATGCAGCCCAACTACAGAAACCCCAACTGTACACATTTGCATACAGCATACTCAGAGGTGATCTTTGCTGAACATACAAGGCCCATGTCCAAAACAATATTGATGGATATGGTCCACATAAGCAAAAGCCACTGTGAGCCACATGCTCTGGGATATGTACCTAAACACAATTATGACTAGGAAGTGCTGGAGGGATACATTCCTGACCCGGACACTCACCATGCTTTGGAACATGATTCCTATGTACATCAGGCAGGGACCCTCACTAGCACTCTTCAAGAGATACCTCGATGGGTGGATGGGAGATAGACATGTACACCAGGGATCACTGCAGTGGCTCTGCTGTACAGAGGTGCAGGAAACGAATGGCTCTGCTATTCACAGGCACAGGACACTAACCTAGGGAGGTGCCGCAAGTGAAAACACTGTAGTTAGGCTTATGAATGGACTTGGCCAGACAGCATAGTACCTAACTATGAACCTATGAAGCTATTACATGTCCTTTGTGCATGGATAATTGACTAGCTCTTCCATTTCAATTAGCTATCATGCTGATACACTGTCTGGTGACTACAAGTCATATGTATCCTGTTATTGTGTATTGTACATGCCAATAGACATACCTGATGTTTGCATAATATAACAGTAATGCTATGTAAAATGTTAGACATATCTACCTACAATACTGTACATTTCACATTTTTGCAACAATATCCCACAATGCAAATCATAATTGCACAGCAGGACCACCTTAGACATGTTATTCTCAGTTATACACCCATACATATGCCTACTGTTACAGTATAACAACATATACTATCCCCTGTTATGGCACGTATTTGTTGGACAAACCCTGCCACGGACAGAGGCTGGAGTGGAATTGTTGTGTTTAAAGTCCTTATGTAGCATCTCTTGTGGTGTATGAGGTGTTTACCTTGTGGCCCACAGCAGTACACACAATTTCTACGAGCATTACTATGCTCAACAATACATCACTACATAATACCTTTTCCCACTATATGCATTGCGTACACTTTCATTAATGCAGAACAGGCACTACATACACTAACATACTGAGTGTTCTACATACCTTATTAGTATTCCAAGTTGACAATAATATCAGTCCTATTCCTTTTCTCTTTTAACGGTTTTCTCGTATGTACATACGGTTTGAATGTATTACAAGCCATCCTTTTATATGTAGATACCAGTAACATGTGGTATCCTGACACCAATTAGTGTTCCGGAGTAGATGATTACATGCACATCAACTGTGCTGCTATTCCATTAGCCAATTACATGGCAACAGTGGGGTATAATTGAATACTCCACTTGGCCATTGTCCCTTTGCCCTACCTTCGAGGAAGACGGCCTGGATGTGTCGTTTGCGATGAATTGCAACAGCTATATGGAGAGACACAGAGATATTTTAACTTCCTGGCCCCCGTGGACTGTGTGTAATGGCTAGAGGATGTAGTTTTACATGTGAGTGTAGCTGTTATATCAGCCGTCTGATACAGGATTATTTGCAAACAAACCCTGTAACATCGGCGTCTGTTCCATTGTACAACAGCAACGATTTCACATAGGGCCATTATAGTGTGTCTCTCACAAGGTATGTTAAGTCTTCTGCAGATGTCATAGAGTGAGTGGATGTTTGTGATGTTATTACAGCCTGTATTGCAATTGTTTCGGGTGTGGGGGAGATGTAGGTGGGTGTACATAGCAGATGAAGGTGTGTAGGAACTGCATTTATACATATTCTATATGTGTGTTAGGGCTCCTTCCCTAATTAAAGACCTATCATTTAGTAGACGAATACTATAGTTATTGCAGGCTTATTCATTAAGCCATTGTTAATTGGTTCCTATATAGCATGCAGGTGATGTTGGTCCTTCAATCCGTTCAGAAAAACATCGGTATGTAATGAAATGTTGCCACATGAAAGCTGTCTCATGTATTTCTGTCACAGATATTTGCACTCATTGGAGTTGTGTTGGTGACTGAAACTCTTTGGCTTGGGTTGACACCTTTTCAAATGGCCATAGTGGGACATTTGCAGGACACACATCGGATTTGGAGGCCGACACATACCCATGGTCAGTACAAAGTATAGAGCTTTACATATATGCCTGTATAAAAGCTTATATTCTTGTAGCGGTTTACTTGCTTATCCTGTTTCTTGTTACATGTAGGTATTTTAGATACAGATGACTATTTTATGCAACCAATACATTAAATATGGAACATGCAGAACGTCTCGAGATTATAGGACATTAGTATTTGTAATTATTTGGTCAGGACACTACCGCACATAGAGGGACTGCCCCTAGCAAGGTGGGACAGGTGGTAACCCTATCTTTAGCTCATGTCCATAGCACATATTTGTAATAGTGTATTATAGCAATAACCCATGCCTGGGTGTGGGTAATGCTGAATTTACCCACGGTTGGTGTGGTTTGGTCACAAGGCCAGAGCCCGAGTGGCCAAACAAAGACAACCGTGGGTAAATCCAGCATTACCCACTCCCAGAAGTGGGTTATTGCTATTATACAATGACATTATTTAAGAAGAAAAATAATTATTTTTCTTAAATAATGGCATTGTATTATGCCTTCTTGCTGCCCTTCCGCAGCTGTCTGGTATTCTGCGGCAGTTCTGATGTACTGAGCATGCATATGCTTACGCAGTACATCAGAGCTGTGGGCAAAAGCAACGGAGAAAGCAAGATCTCCGTTGCTTTTTACAAAGTGTCTCGCTATGTTAAAGGAGTTTAACATAGCGAGACAGCTTTAAAAAAGCAACGGAACTAACACAAACACAGAACACACACAGACGCACTGCTACCCATCACATCCCAACAAACCATCCTACACTACATATGGCCAGGTGGCCATGCCTCATACACACCCCATGTGGGTGGCTGCGCCCCCCACACCACACCTACTGTAATAATCTACCTCTGAGATAGCACGAACAGACACATGAAGCAAACACACACACACACACACACACACACACACACACACACACACACACACACACACACACACACACACACAGATTACAGTCCCACGGAAACACACACCATGCTCAGAACACACACGTACACACACTACAGCAATCAGAAACACACTTAAACACAATACCTACCTGGACTGCAGCACCTGAAACACTAACTAAATGTCCCTTAACATCGTGATAATAGTACTCGTGGTTCCAGTGTTCCGGTACTGTGGTCTTTCAGTCTTTAAGCCTCGTGATTACATGAGTCGGTATGTAAAGCATTCGGTATTTGGTAGTATCCTATTTATATGTACCTCCATGGTTGTGTACATGTTGTTAACCTATCTATATATTTGCATATATATGTGCATCCGTATATATCGACATATATCTCTCTATCACCCTTTCTATCTCTATATTATATATATATAGAGAGAGAGAACACACCTTTCGTTGGGTACATGGCAGTGTATACTATTTCCCGAACTCCGCCCTTTTGTGTTTTAACCTGTCACAATACACACCTGCTGTTGGTACATCTCAGGTAGCTTAGTGGTAGGTGATTGTGTACATGGTTGCGTGTTCTACTCTTGGCAGTGGTCGTTTTACCTTTCAGAGCAGGCACTATTAGTACAAGGGTGAATAACGCAAATTTCAGTGGCTCTGGCCAGCTTTGCCCATGATCTGCACAATATTCAGCAAAGCTTAGACCTGTTTTGCGCATATCCATGTAGTCATGTTGAAACAACGCTTACCGGCACTTGCTGGTGCAAAAACCCGCTAACATGTGCTTAAACATGCTCTCATGACCTGCATCCAACATCCATTATTCAGGACATTAGAATTACGTAACAGCCCTTGCAGGTCATGGAACCGGGAACATGCATGAGACAGTCAGTGGCTTTACCACTGGGGCATCTGGGATATGTACAAGTGTTATGGTGTTTAGTATGTGGACTGTACTATGGCTGTTCCTCCATACTGCAAACAAATGTGTAACTCAGTTAGTTTACATATGGATGATACCTATTAATGGTATGTCCAAGTGATGCTTAATGGATGTGCTCCAGCTATGGGAATCCATGTCACAGTGAGCCACACACTGTAATGTGCTACACCTTGCCACAACCATACTGGAGAATGCTGGGGTGACAGATACCTGTCATGGGTACTCCCCATGCTTTGGAACTACATCCCTGATTACATTATATGGAGCCCCTCATTAACACATCAGGGAATCCTTGCAGAGTGGGTGGGAAACAGTGGTTACACCCCAGGGATCCTGCAATTGGCTCTGCTTTACAGAGAGACAGTTAGTTAATCAATGGGGTGGCGACAGCAGACACATTTTGGCTAGGCTAATGAATGGCCTCTGATAATTAGGCATGCACCTACTGATGTACCTAGCAACCTATACATACAGTATCAACACATGCTGTTAGATTAATTTACTGTTCAGGTGTTGACTTACCTTGTACCAATAGCTGTTGTGTGTGCAATAATTGAGGGCTGCCTATGTAGGATGCACACAGTAGACCACCTATACATGACAATTTACAGGTGGTTGTGTGTGTGCCATCCATTTTACTGTGTGTGCAGGTGGAGAAGTGTGTCAGTCCATAGGGGCCTACACTGTCAGTGTATGTGCTATACGTTCCCTCTTTGCCAAGGCATGGGCATATTGGGCATGCCTCCGTCTGCCTACTGGGGCTGGCACAGGGTGTTCGTGGTCTGAATCCCTCTGTGCCTGTGATGCTCTTGGCAATTGCGGTAGGCTGTGAGGGCCTTCACCATTATGTCCCTGCTGCAGCTGTTTCCGTAGGATCATATTATGTAGCATGGCACATACTATGAAGATGTGGGCACACATGCCTGGAGAGTACTGCAAGGCTCCACCAGATATGTCCAAGCAATGGAACCATGATTTCAACATCCCAAACACACGCTCTATGATGATTCTGGTTTGTGGGTGTGCCTCATTATGGTGTTCTTACATGGGTGTGTGTGCATTTCTGATGGGAGTCATCATCCACGGCTCCAGTGCATAGCCAGCATCCCCCACAAGCTGGCCATATGGGAAGTCCCCCCTGACAAATACCTGGTACAGCTGTGAGGCATGCCAGATGTGGGAGTCATGGTAGCTTCCAGGGCTGCCAGCACACACATCCGTGATAATGCCCTGGGCATTGCACATGTCCTGGCAGTTGATGGAGTGGTATCCCTTGCAGTTTATGTAGCACCTACCATGCTCACTGGGTGGTGACTTGATATGTATGTGCGTGCAGTCTATTGCACCCAGTACCTCCAGGTAATCTGCCACATGGTGGAAGAGGCGCATATTGCTGGCCAACTCCTCCTGAGTTCGGGGGAAGTATATATGCTCATCGGCATGTGGTAACATGGCATCCAGGAACTGGTGGAGTACCCTGGATGCTGATGCCTGTGAGTTCCCCATGATATCTCCAGTTGGCCTTTGAAAGGTACCTGTGGCTAGTATTCTCAAGCTTACACATACCTTCGTGTCCACTGGGATGGGTTCCCCTCTGTTGTTTCTGGCTCTGAGGCATGGCCAGCACAGCTCAATGATTTGCTGTATGATGTCCCTGTCTAGCCTGTAACGCTCTACTGTCTCAAGATCATCTAACACCTGGTAGGTTACCCTTGGTCTGAACACTCTTCTCCTCCTCTAGGGCCTGAGGTGGTTGTCAGCATCTTCCTCCACACCACCTTCAGTCTCCAACACAAGGTGATGAATCACAGCTATGGCAACTCCCAACAAGATCATTGTAAAAGTTCCCTGTCTGTTTACACTGATGGTGTAGTGTTTGGAAACACACGAGTGTGTGTGAGGTGCCTTCACACTTTATACTATTGTGCTTTGGAAGCTGATGATGTCATAGGGTGTGTATGTACAATCAGAGCTACAGGGTATCTTACTTATGTGTTTTACCACAGGTAATGCTATTGTGGTGCTTTTGGTGTTGAATTACATTTAGCTGCAGTGGATCACCTCTTGCCCTTGCCTTCACTTTTCATAACAATTCCCCTCACATTGTCAGGCATGCATCCAGCAGCCTTCTTTCTTGTTTTGTACTTTCCCAACCCAGGGTTGTGTTGCAAAATGTGTTCTATAGCTGATCTACTGCAGGATTGCTTTGCTCTGTGGTGACAGTTCTCTTTTCTTTGCAATCCGGCACCTCCCCTATCATGTTCTGCAGGTTGCTACTAGCAGCCTTGTTAGCTACCATCAATGTCCCACTGTGAGTTAATAGGTGTTAATTACTCAGTTGTACTTCAATTACCCTACTGCAGCATTTCCTTATTGTCTTCCCGTAACCTTCCTGTTTCAGCTGTGGTGCGCGCCATGCACAGCCATTTACCGGGTTTCGAGCATGTTGTCATCCACGTACACATGTGCTTTCAGTCACCATGTGTGCTCTCAGCTAAACAAAGCTATGGCTACATCCACACACCTATCCTGTGGCTTTGCTTAGCAACGGGCAACCCGGATTAGCAATGCTCCAATGTGCTTACAGCTACGGTGGCACACCCCACTTCTGATGTCATGTATACCTCCAGGCCACTCCTCGGTGTTGTACCGCTGCACCGTATGGTACATTCTTAGGCTGGCTGGACATTTGCGATTCAGTATTACTTGCCTCATTTGCATGGCATTGACTACTAATTCATAGTTACCGCACCGAACACTGTCACAGACCCTTAGCAACCCTTGCACCTTGGTTGTGGTGTAGCATGCATACCATTAACTATTATGGCGAAATCATGATTTCTGTTACATTGCAATTTTATGACATCTGTATATA
Source organism: Protopterus annectens (assembly GCF_019279795.1). Lineage (NCBI taxonomy): Eukaryota > Metazoa > Chordata > Ceratodontiformes > Protopteridae > Protopterus > Protopterus annectens. The sequence continues at coordinate 456,440,113 of NC_056748.1, forward strand.
TTTTCCTTGTGTTCCCGTTTGCGCACACATGCCCTGTGGTTGTACTTTGCGTTGGTGTGGCCATGACATTAAATGTTACTTTTTATGTGTTGTGCATGTTTTTTTATGCCATTGGCTGTGTATTTAGCCATTGGCATATGTTAACTGTGTAATACATAAGTTTGGTCCGCTTTCATGGCTCTGATGTTCTGTTTGAAAAAATGTAAACCTTTTTTTTGGTTTACATTTCTGTATGCTTACACTACACCTGCACCACTTCATGAATCGCTATGTACCTTCATTTGCATGGTTGCACTACTGCACATGGGGTGATTAGCATACATGAGCCAAGAGCTGCACAGATCTGGTGTACGCTGGTAGTGCACGTGGAATTGGATTGTACCTGAATCGCTTGGCGGACATATTTGGCATTATACCACCTAGCGCAAGCCTCATGAATCCCGGGTTATAGTATAATCTATTTACTTTAGAGTTGATCTTGAGTTGGAAAGAGTTAGTAATATGTCATCAGCAAATAGCATAATTTTGGAATTATATATTTTTTATATTTGTATACCTTCACTGTTTAAGTTTGCTTGGATTAATGGACCAATTTTTAACATAAACCTTATTTTTGTATATATTCTTTAGAAATGAAATGAAATTATTTGGGAAGTCAAATAATTCTAATACTTTGAATAAATAATTCCAATTTAGAGAATCAATGGCTTTCTCAATATCTAAACCTATTAAAGGTGCTTTATTTTTTCTGATACTTAAATAACCTATGAGAATAAGTATTCTTTTGATATCATCATGAATTTGCCTTTGATAGCAAAAACCTATTTGATCTAAATTAATTAGTTGTGCAAAGGTTTTTTATTCCGTCTGATAAAATAGACATACAATTTTGTAGCCATTATTTAAAAGTAAAACAGGTCTATAAGAAGAACATAGCTGAGATTGTTATTTTCTTTCAATATAGATGTAAATAATGAATATTTTCATGAAGGACGAATCATTTCATGATGTGTATTTCTATTAGAGTTCTGTGAAAGGATGATAAGATATAAGGAGGGGATAATTTATATTTTTCTATTATTATACCATCTATACTTGGGGCTTTATTAGTTTTAAGTTGTTTCATTTTTTTCTGTGATCTCATTATAGCAAATTTGATTATATAAGTTATCTTTTAATTCAAGAGAGATCTTCTAGACCAGAGATGATCAAAATCAGACTTAGAAAAATTGACTTCAATATCAGTATTTTGATTTAAAGACCTATAATGTTTTCTAAAGTCTTCTGGTATGTCACTAACATCTGTACAAGACTTGTTGTTTTTAGCATTTTTATTTCTGTAATATTATAATTTTTAGATTGGATATGAATTATTCTTGACCAGTTGTGCATGTGTTTGGGAGACATAGCTTAAGAGGAACTTTTTAGCTTTTCTAAAGCCAAAACTATTTTATGAGATAAGATATCTGAATATCTTTTAAGTTTTCTATTTATTTTAATATAAATTTGTTTACCTTTGTATATTTATCTTTGGCTTCTAGCATTTGAGATTGGATGTTTGTTAAATCCGATTCCCATTCTTTTGTTTTATTTTTATATCAAATTAGTGTTTTGTCATATGTGCATGTTTTTAATGAATCCCAGATTTTGACTACATTAATATCATCAGCATTATTTGTTTCTAAGAAATATTATAGTTCTGTTATGAGCCAGGATTTAAACTCTTTCAGTTTCATCATATAAGCAGGTGGTATTCTTGTTGTAAATGGTAATTTCTCAAAGTTAATCTAAAATTTAAGGAATAGGGTGTTATGATCAGAAATAGGACATAGGACACTATTAAATCCAGATATCTTTGAGATCATATTCTAGGAAACTAACATTTTATCAATTCTAGTGTTAGTGCCATATTTATAAGCATAGTAAAATGCAGCAAGTTGGAATTTCTAAAACTAAATGTTTCTTTTAAATTGAGTGAGTCTATCCAGCATTTCAGTGATTTTACAGCTGAGGTCATTCTTGATTTTCTGTTATTACTTGTACCTGAGTCACTTAGCCGGCAATTATTTTATGTATTTATTTAATTAATTTATTTAACATTTGTTTACAGGGAAAGTCTGACTTGGGACAAAGCCAATTTATAAGCATAATGAGTAAAATGTAGCAAGTTGGAATTTCTAAAACTAAAGTGTCTTTTAAATTGAGTGATGCTATCCAGTATTTCAGTGATTTTACAGTTGAGGTCATTCTTGTTTTTCTGTTATTACTTGTACCTGAGTCACTTAACAGGCAATTATTTTATGTATTTATTTAATTAATTGATTTAACATTTGTTTACTGTGAAAGTCCCACTTGGAACAAAGCCAATTTTCAGCGGAGGCCCAGGGAGAAACACTCCAGATGCATAGCTTTGTAAAGTGGGAGGAAACTGGAGCATCCAGAGGAAACCCACACAGCAGGGAGGACATGCAGATTCTGCACAGAAGGCACCCCAGCATCGAACTGGATAACCTCTTGCTGGGAGGCGACAATGCTACCGCTGTACCACTGTTCCATCTGCAATTAAAATATCTTCCTATTATTATATTGCTTTTGTACTTATTAAGGATGATACCTAAGTGCTGTTTAGCCCAAATTGTTCCCATTCCAGGAAAACAGATTTATTAGTGTCCAAAGTCTGTTATTAAAATTGTATGACTACAAGTGTCAGGAGGCCATCTTGACCTTCATATTTACGAACAATGTACAAAGATGTTGTATTTTTTCCAAAGAATGAGTGCTCCATACTTTTGAATGATAATTGTGCCAATATTGTGTAACTACCAGGCTTCCAAATATCTGTATCTATATTTTTGAAGCGCATTTCTCAAAGAAAAATGATTTATGCCTTGTTATTGCTTAGGTAATATAGCAGGTTGGAGCTTTTTCTTGGATTATTTATACCATTCATATTTAATGATAACAAATAAGTATCCTTGAAAAAAATGAAGTCATATGTAAAGAAAAAAATGAAATAATCATGTTATTGATCAGGAATACATACATCAATAAAAGAATGCCTACTGCAATTCTTTGAAGTGCTCCAACTTATAATTCAGGCATAGTAAAAATAAAAATAGTAGTAACACTCAATTATTCAATATAATTTAAAGAAAGCATAGAATTTACAAGATCCTTAGTTCAGTAGATGCAAAATCTATTAAACTGTCCTTCACTAACTTAGCTCTAAGAAACTTAAGAAAAAATACAAAGCTATTAGAGCTCTGCAGAGGATACTTATTAGTATGGAAACCTATTTAATATAATACGCTAAAAATTATTACATTTTGAAGTGGACTAGTTATTTAATTAGGTCAAAGCTGATGAAGGCTCTGTCCCCTAAATTCTCTTTCAATTTTTCCTTCTTTCATCCACTCACCTTTTTCTTCATTCTCTCTTCTTTCTTCCTCCTTCCCATCTCTCTTCTTATATTAAAATGTATGGACCAATAAATTGATTAATGAAATAATTCTCAATATCATTGGTGGTAATAAGTGTGTTTTCCTAATCTGTTACCTATTAAATTTTTATTACATGGCAAATAAGTCTGATGTCAGCTTAACACTTGTTTATCAAGAAAGAATATAATTACTGAAAATGCAACACACACAAATGTCCAGGGATCATAAATCAGGCAGGTAAACAGATTAAAGTCTTTTCCCAATGATATGATTACAAGCTGAGTCAAATATTATTCCACAGTTGAAAGAAAATGGCTTTATTGTAATTGGTAAGCGCTTTCATGGGAATACCTCCCACTTCATCAGACCTTAAAAACAAAATGCTAACTCTTCTATATATATATATATATATATATATATATATATATATATATATATACATATATGTATATATAAAACAACTACTTAACAATCATCAATTAAGAACCAATCAATCACATTTTTTAAAAATACATTGTACTATCTCTCATTCTCGGTAAATTACAGGAAGCCAGTGCAAACTCATGATGTAATGTTCCTCTAAAGGTCATTCTTACTATCAAAACTAAGATTCTACTTTTTAACATTAAAATTTTATATATGCACATATAATGGCTAATTTATAACAACTAAAAACATTATTTACAATAAACACATAAAGAAATATGAGTACATAAAATATATAGGACTTTCATATATGCAATACTGTAACAATAATCTTGTAAATGAATTATAAGATGTCAGTGTAGACTAATAATATACCTCTAGAGGTCTCACTTACTAATCAAAACTGAGGTTCTACTCTTTTACCCTTATAACATTGGAATTTATATGCACTTTCAATGATTAACATATAGCAACTAAGAATGTTTATTTACAGTAAACACATAAATATGAATACAATAATTTCCTATACAATGTATGTAGGATACTTCATCATTTTCGTAAAGACCTATTCTTTAATATAGGCTTGAGTGGAATTCTATCATTAAGTCCCTTACCTCTATTGCCACTTAACCTGACTATCCACCTCACTTCTGACGTCTCTGTTTTATTAATTATATCACCTCCTCTCTCACTTTCTCTGATCACTTCAATGACCATGAAACAGAAGGTGTGTGTTGGACCTTCCATCAATACATGTTTGGCCAATGCATTAGTCTTTTCAAGATTCTTTATGCTCAGTAAATGTTCCCTTATTCTCTGTCTAAACTCTCTATTAGTTTTTCCTATATAGTAACTTGAGCATATAGTGCATACTGCAAGGTATACTATGTGTTGGGTAATACAGCTTGCTGTAACATTAAGCACAAACTGTATTCCTGTGTTGGGATGGCTAAATCTGTTACTGGGGTCTATCCATTTGCACTAGTTGTAATTTCTACATGGAATCATTCCCACATTGTCACATACACCATTATTCACATTGCTATCATAACAGAGGTGTCTTTTCAGTGATTTCTTGTTCCTGTAACAAAATTCAGGTTCATCTCCCACTAGTTCTCTAATTCGTGAGTCACTTGTAAGTATAGGCCAATGTTTTCTCACAACATCTTTCATTATATTAACATCACTTGTATAATCCATAGATATCTTTAAATTGTTGCTGTAATGTGTTTTCATGGCATCCACCAATTGTCCCCCTTGCTGTGAAAAATAGGGTTTGCCCTTGGTTGTTCTTAATGCCTTAACATCAGCCATTACTTTCCCTATTTCAATTTCCTTATACCCCCTCTGTATAAATGTTTTACTCAAGTCTGCAACTTCGTGTTCAAATGTGGCATCATTCGCTGTTAATCTAGATATTCTAAGTGCTTGCCCTTTCATTACATTCTTGAATACATGATGGGGGTGCATACTCCCTCTATGTACATATGTATTTCTGTAACATTCTTTTCTATGTACTTGGGACAAAAATCTCCCATCTAAATCTGTACTTACTAGCACATCAAGAAAGTTAATAGTGTTATTTGAGTATTTCATCTCAAGTTTTAAAAAAAGATGTACTTTCATTTAAACTCCTGTGAAAATTAATTAACTCAAACTCAGTACCCTGTCATAACAGAAATAGGTCATCAATAAAGCATTTATAGAACTTAATCTGTTGCCATTTCCCATTTACCACATGTTTACGTTCCCAGTTGGCCATTACTATATTCACGTAACTATTCACGCTAGATGTACCCATGGCCACACCTTCTTTTTGACTATAAATTTTGTGGTTAAATACCATTATGTTATTAACCAAAACCTGTTCCATTGGTAAACATATAAGTTCCTCTCTACTAGCTGTAAATGTCCCTTCTTGTGTCAGATATTCTTGTTCTATACCTAAATCATTTGGGATGGAAGTAAACAAAGAGTTGACATCCAATGTGACCATCATTATTGTCTCACTTAAATTAGACATTACCGCTGTACACTTGAATAACTCAGTTAAAAACTGTTTTGTATCTGTCAAAATTTCCTTGTTCTTATTTACTATAGGCCTCAATGTTTTTCTATATATACTGATATGGGTTCAGTTAACCATCCCCTCCTGAGACGATGGGTCTCGGGGGGGGGGGGTTGTAAGATTTTTATGAATTTTGGAGATACCTTGTATCAAGGGGATCAGTGGGTTAGGTACCAAAAAATAATTATACTGCTCTGTAGTAATCCATTGCTCAAGTAAACAATCATATAAAAGTGCATTGAACTTTTGTTTTATAGTTTCAACATCATTGGTACTAATAAGCTTGTATACATCAGAATTTTGTAACAAAGACATCATTTGAAAATTGTAAAATGACTTACTTGTCCATTATGACTGTGGGGCCTCCCTTATCAGTTGCCTTTATCACTATGGACTCATCATTTTTTACGACTTGCATGGCAATACATTCATTTTTAGACAAATTTTTGCTACTGGCCCTCCTTTTACCTATATATAGTTTATCATACAAATCTTTCTCACACAAACTGTAAAAACATCTACTACTGGATGATTCGGTGGAATGAATATGCTTGGTTTCTTTAGCACAGACATATCACACTCATGTTCATTACCAAAAATAATTTTAACTCAACATTTCTCGCAAACTTCTTTATGTCCAAAATATTATTGATTACCTCAGTCCTCTGAGTAGGGATGAATGAAAGGCCTTACCCTAATAGTTCCATTTCATAATTTGTTAATGCTCTAGAGGAAATATTCCACACCAGTGTATCGGCTTTCACTGGTGATGCCACGGCACTTCACGTTCCTGCTCTCTGACTGATCTTGCATTCCTTTCGTTTTCACTTGCCCTCTGCTCTGTGATCTCCCTCGCTCCTTTCCGTAATGCCCTGATGTTAACTTGATGGGAAATATGGGGAGCACGGATGGTTCTGTTAAAAAAAAATGGTTACTAGATGTTCCAGTTACTTGCTGTGTGCTTAATACAGTTTCAGACTTGTCTAAGACTTTGTCGTTGTGGTTGTCTATTTTGTTGGAACGCACATTACTGCTATTCAATCCTACAATGGGAGTCGTACACAGTTCAGCTTCTGTTTATGTATTGGTTTTAGGTCTTGCCCCTAAGGCTTAACTGTACGCTCTATGTTTCTTGCTCAAAGGATGCATGCCTTCTACACTCATTCTCAACTGCTCTCTATTTAAGGTCATGCTGTTTTGTTCGCGCTTATCCCCAGAAGTTCTCGGCCATACAAAAACGTGGCCCACCTTGAAATCATTTCTGTCATGTTATAACTTGTTCAATTTCTGCCTCACCAGTCATTTTTCAAATAGTGAGACAGAATCAGTGATGGTTTTAAGTTTATCATGTACTAAGTCTTTGGGGTAATTTTTATACAGATTCTGCTGTTGCTCACTGATGTTATCCATAACCAAACTTTCGGAATGTCGGGAAATCAATTTCATCATTTACTTGTAAGTTGCTGTTAGTTGTAGTAACACACTAACACTATCTAACAAAGGGTTTGCCTTCCTTTTAGCAAAACCTAAAACATTATTTTGAATGGTATCCATTATAACATTACTCAATGTAGATGTACCTTCTAGGTTGCTGGTGATGGACATTCATCAGGGAAATACACAAGGTAGAGGACAATTTGTACACAATAAAGAGAGTACAAACAGAGTGATACCACTTAGAGGTATGCCTTAAATATAAAGTGGTGCCATGGGGGTTGAGAATATTGAAAATGCCTAACCAGGGGGAACGGCAACCAAAACTATTGCTTAAGTGGCAACAGTTAAATTTAGACTATGAAGAAAGTTTGGTTACGGATAACATCAGTGAGCAACAGCAGAATTTGTATAAAAATTACCCCAAAGACTTAGTACATGATAAACTTAAAACCATCACTGATTCTGTCTCACTATTTGAAAAACCACTGGTGAGGCAGAAATTGAGTAAGTTAGAATGTGACAGAAATGATTTCAAGGTGGGCCATGTTTCTGTATGGCCAAGCACATCTGGGGATAAGCGCGAACAAAACAGCATGACCTTAAATAGACAGCAGTCAAAAATGAGTGTAGAAGGTGCGCATCCTTTGAGCAAGGAACGTAGAGTGTACAGTGAAGCCGTACGAGCCAGACCTAAAACCAATACACAAACAGAAGCTGAACTATGTACGACTCCCATTGTAGGATTGAATAGCAGTAATGTGCATTCCAACAAAATAGACAATGACAACGACAAAGTCTTAGACAGGTCCAAAACTGTATTAAGCACACAGCAAGTAACTGGAACATCTAGTAACTGTTTTTTAATGGAACCATCCGCAATCTCCATATTATCCATCAAGTTAACATCAGGGTATTATGGAAAGGAGCGAGGGAGATCACAGAGCAGAGGGCGAGTTAAAAGGAAAGGAATGCAAGATCAGTCAGAGAGCAAGAATGTGAAGTGACAGTGGCATCACCAGTGAAAGCCGATACACTGGTGTGGAATTTTTCCTCTAGAGCATTAACAAGTTATGAAATGGTACTATTAGGGAAAAGCCTCTCATTCATCCCTATTCAGAGGACTGAGGTAATCAATAATATTTTGGACATAAAGAAGTTTACGAGAAACATTGAGTTAAAATTATTTTTTGGTAATGAACGTGAGCATGATATGTCTGTGCTAAAGAAACCAAGCATATTCATTCCACCGAATCATCCAGTAGTAGAAGTTTTTAACAGTTTGTGTGAGAAAGATTTGTATGATAGACTATATACAGGTAAAAGGAGGGCCAGTAGCAACAATTTGTCTAAAAATTAATGTATTGCCATGCAAGTCTTAAAAAATGATGAGTCCATAGTGATAAAGGCAGCTGATAAGGGAGGCCCCACAGTCATAATGGACAAGTCATTTTACAATTTTCAAATGATGTCTTTGTTACAAAATTCTGATGTATACAAACTTATTAGTACCAATACTGTTGAAACTATAAAACAAAAGCTCAATGCGCTTTTATATGATTGTTTACTTGAACAATGGATTACTACAGAGCAGTATGATTATTTTTTGGTACCTAACCCACTGATCCCCTTGATACAAGGTATCCCCAAAATTCATAAAAATCCTACAACCCCCCCCCCAAGACCCATCGTCTCGGGAGGGGATGGTTAACCGAACCCATATCAATATGTATAGAAAAAACATTGAGGCCTATAGTAAATAAGAACAAGGAAATTTTGACAGATACAAAACAGTTTTTAACTGAGTTATTCAAGTGTACAGAGGCAATGTCTAATTTAAGTGAGACAATAATGATGGTCACATTGGATGTCAACTCCTTGTTTACTTCCATCCCAAATGATTTAGGTATAGAACAAGAATATCTGACACAAGAAGGGACATTTACAGCTAGTAGAGAGGAACTTATATGTTTACTAATGGAACAGGTTTTGGTTAATAACATAATGATATTTAACCACAAAATTTATAGTCAAAAAGAAGGTGTGGCCATGGGTACATCTAGCGTGAATAGTTACGTGAATATAGTAATGGCCAACTGGGAATGGAAACACATGGTAAATGGAAAATGGCAACAGATTAAGTTCTATAAACGCTTTATTGATGACCTCTTTCTCTTATGGCAGGGTACTGAGTTTGAGTTAATTAATTTTCACAGGAGTTTAAATGAAAGGACATCTTTTTTAAAACTTGAGATGAAATACTCAAATAACACCATTAACTTTCTTAATTAGATGGGAGATTTTTGACCCAAGTACATAGAAAAGAATGTCACAAGAACACATATGTACATAGAGGGAGCATGCGCCCCCAACATATATTCAAGAATGTAATGAAAAGGCAAGCACTTAGAATATCTAGATTAACAGCAAATGATGCCACATTTGAACACGAAGTTGCAGACTTGAGTAATAAATTTATACAGAGGGGGTATAAGGAAAGTGAAATAGGGAAAGTAATGGCTGATGTTAAGGCATTAAGAATAACCAAGGGCAAACCCTATTTTTCACAGCAAGGGGGACAATTGGTGGATGCCATGAAAACACATTACAGTAACAATTTAAAGATATCTACGGATTATACAAGTGATGTTAATATAATGAAAGATGTGAGAAAACATTGGCGTATACTTACAAGTGATTCACGAATTAAAGAGCTAGTGGGAGATGAACCTGAATTTTGTTACAGGAATAAGAAATCACTGAAAAGATACCTCTGTTATGGTAGCGATACGAATAATGGTGTATGTGACAATGTGGGAACGACTCCATGCGGAAATTGCAACCAGTGCAAATGGATAGACCCCCAGTAACAGATTTAGACATCCAGGCACAGGAAGAGAGTTTGTGCTTAATGTTACAGCAAGCTGTATTACCAACACATAGTGTACCTTGCAGTATGCACTATATGCTCAAGTTACTATATAGGAAAAACTAATAGAGAGTTTAGACAGAGAATAAGGGAACATTTACTGAGCATAAAGAATCTTGAAAACACTAATGCGTTGGCTAAACATGTATTGATGGAGGGTCCAACACACACCTTCTGTTTCATGATCATTGAAGTGATCAGAGAAAGTGAGAGAGGAGGTGATATAATTAATAAAACAGAGATGTCAGAAGTGAGGTGGATAGTCAGTTTAAGGGGCAATAGAGGTAAGAGACTTAATGATAGAATTCCACTCAAGCCTATATTAAAGAATAGGTCTTTACAAAAATGATGAAGTAGACTACATACATTGTATAGGAAATTGTTGTATTCATATTTATGTGTTTATTGTAAATAAACATTCTTAGTTGTTATAAGTTAGTCATTGAAAGTGCATATAAATTCCAATGTTATAAGGTTAAAAGAGTCGAACCTCAGTTTTGATGAGTAAGTGAGACCTCTAGAGGTATATTATTAGTCTACACTGACATCTTATAATTCATTTACAAGATTATTAATTGTTACAGTATTGCATATATGAAAGGCCTATATATTTTATGTACTCTTATTTATTTATGTGTTTATTGTAAATAAATGTTTTTAGTTGTTATAAATTGCCACTGGGCAAATGTTAAAAAGTAGAATCTTAGTTTTGATAGTAAGAATGACCTTTAGAGGAACATTACATCGTGAGTTTGCACTGGCATCCTGTAATTTACCATGAATGAGACAGAGTACAATGTATCTTTAAAAAAATGTGATTGATTGGTTCTTAATTGATGATTGTTAAGTAGCTGTTTTATATATAAGGAAGTGTTTGAATTTTGTTTTTGTAGTCTGATGAAGTGGGAGGTATTCCCATGAAAGCGCTTACCAATTACAATAAAGCCATTTTCTTTCAATTGTGGAATAATATTTGACTCAGCTTGTAATCATATCATTGGGAAAATACTTTAATCTGTTTACCTGCCTGGTTTATGATCACTGGACATGTGTGTGTGTGTGTTGCATTTTTTGTGGACTTTTATTTGGGGATACATTCTATCAGTTGGAATATTGCTACTTGTGTGTGGACTATAATTACTAAAAATATATTGTGCAATGTTCCTTTAAGATGAAGATAACAAAGTCCAAGTCACATATAATTATTTTCCTGATTTACATAAATGAAATCCTACTACTATGCAGAGTTTGTGAGGTTTAGGGAGGAGATATGTTTAAAATGAATCCATCCCCTCATATTTTACTATGAATATTGCACATTCATGGGATAATGTTCAATAGACTCCTCATTCCCAATTTCTCCTAGATGTTCTCAATACTGAATGTCCACTTCATCCACAGCGGCGATCTAGATGTTAAAAAAATGTCGCAGCTATAAAACTTTGATTAAGTATTGTTTTGAGAGAAAATATGTTTAAATTAATAAATCTCCACATATTTTGCTAAGAATATTGCACTTTGTGGGAAAACATTTAATAGTTCCTTAATTATCAATTCCTCATAGGTGTTTTCAATACTGAGTGTCTGCTTTCTCTGAAGCAATGATCTATATGTTTAAAAAATATAATGCAACCATAAAATCTTAAATAAGTAGTGTCATAGCTCAATTTCATTTATAAATAGATAAGTAGCATATCTAATTGAGCTAAAATGTACTTACTCTATATCAATTGTAGTGTCATCTTACTAATAGGAAAGTAGCTGTAAGCAAAGGGGAGCCACATTTAAATCATGTGAGTGTAGGCAGGAAGATTCTCCATGAACATCCTTTTTTTTTTTTTCAAAAAAAAAACATTTTTATTAAAGTATTAAACATAAACAATATAAAACATAATAACTATTTACACTATATACAAACATCCATGATAAATATTTGTTTTATCCAAGAAAGGTAATCAATATTTATCTAACAATCTCTCCAATTTTTGCAAGCTAGTCTTTTGTGTGATACATTTGATGATCTCTGATAAATAGTTTGCATTTCTTTTTTACATACAGATTTTGCTATTGAAATAAACTCAGTAAACATAAGATCTTGCTTATTTTTCCAGTTCAATGTAATTATTTTTCAAGCAATAACTAGAATTAACCAAAGAACAGGTAACTGATGTCTAGGAATTACACTTGGGGTAGGGACATTGAATTATATCAAAGAGCTAGTAATCTGACAGTTGTCAGATCACAGGGTTTTTGTGAAATGTCTAAAATCACTCCAGTATTGTGTAAGAGTTCTACATTTGATGAACATATGAACCCAGTTGGCTTCAAGAATATCACAACTCCAGCATTTGCTTTCATTACTCTTGGTTATAAGGTCAATTTCGTGTGGAGTGTAAAAGTTTCTATGAATAAATCTCCAGGTATATAGTCTCCAATATAAAGATGACGAAGTGTTTTTATTGAATTTAATAACTGTTTCTTATTATTGTTAGATAAAGGTTCACCATTAATCTTTATGGAGTAATTCCAAAAGGCTTGGTCAAAAGTAATCAAGTCTTCTCATAGGATTTTATATACAGGTGATATGCTTAATTTACGTTTAATGTTCATCGAACTGCACCATATGAACAGTTATATCAATCTTGGTATAATATCAGTTTCCAGATTTATTGACACTCTCACTTTATTTTCAACAAACTGTCTTAAAGATTGAATACAGAGCCAATTATCTTGACAAACATTATATCTGGCTAAGAGAAAGTTGATTGGTTGGATGTTCTTATTGTTTATAAACTGGTGCCAAAACTTTAGATTATTCTCTTTAAGATTCTGCATCTTATTGATATTGAAGGTATCTAGGCAATCTGGTGTATAAGCTATGGGAAATGTAATGAAAAAGGTGTTTTTTAGACTATAATTATTGTTGATTATATATTTGAAAATATAACATATTTGGTTTATACCATGTGAGAAGTGGCTAAATTTCTTATTATATAAGCAATATTCACAGAGTATCCAAAATATTTTGTTAATTCCAAAAGGTTTCCTTAAACTGGTTTTCTGAGTTCTCAGAGGAAGTTATGTCTATTTCATGTAGTTGTTTCCAGCTAGAGGTGTATATGGATGAAATCCAGTGTAGCATTATGTTAATAATAACAGATTTGGAATATAATTCTATGTTGGGAAAGCCAATCCCATTACTGTCCCAGGCTCTAACATGCCATTTATAGGCTATTCTTGGTTTCTTTGGGAACCATAGAAAAGTTAGTAATAGGGAATCTATTTGTTTAAAGAACTTCTTAGGAGGAGGTAAAATCTATGATCGTATGTAAAATAATATCTTTGGCAAAATAATAATTTTTATTAATGTAAGTCTGTCTTCCATGGTGAAAAACATTTTGTTCCACTTTTTAGTCAAGTCACTGATTATAGCTACCAGTTTAGTAAAGTTAAATTTAATAGTATCATTCCATTTATTCTTAATACTTTTTCCTAGATAATCTATCTTATTGTTTTCCCAGTTGAATGTATTGTATTTTTGCAAATTGCTATTTATTTTCTTATTGAATAAAAGTGTTTTGGTTTTATTTAGGTTAAAATTGAGCCCTGAGATTTTTCCAAATAAAGTTATGGCATTCATGATATGTTGTAAAGAGCCTTCTATGTCACTGGATGTTGGTAGAATTATCGTCAGCAAAAAGCTGAACTTTTGGACAGTACCCCTCATTAACTTGAAATCCTTTGATATTTGGGTTATTTCTAATAAATGAAGCAAAAGGTTCCACTGATAAAGTGAAAAATAAGGAGGATAAAGGGCAACCGTGTCTAGTTCCCTTATGAATTTTTACTGGGGATGTTAGACAAGAACCAATCTTAGCAAATGCTTTAGAATCACTATAAATATTTAATATCAATTTAGTGAAATCTGAAGTAAAGTTAAATTCTTTAAAGATTTTTTGTAAGTATGACCAACTAAGGGAATTAAACGCCTTATCAATATCCAGACTAATAATAGTTAATCATTTCTTGGTTTTGTTTGCAATGTCTGTTAGAGATAGTAGCTTAATAATATTGTTGTGTACTTTTCTATGTAAGATAAAGCCAGTTTGATCAAAGTGTACTAGATTGGGTAATATATTCTTTAGTCTTTTGGCCAAGATAGACATGAACATTTTATAATCAATATTCAACAATGATATGGGTCTATAGGATGCACATAGTTGGTGGTCCTTACCTTGTTTCAGAATGGGGAAAATTATTGAGTACTTCCATGAGGGAGGGAAAATTATGTCTTGTTTAACCTTAGAGAATGTGTTTAATAATAACTTTATTGTGTGCTCAGAAGAATTTTATATATTTCTGGGATTATCCTATCTAACCTTGGGGCTTTATTTTCCTTCAGATTTTTAACTTGTTCTTTCACTTCTGCTAAGGTTATTTGTTTATTTAGGGTACTATTTTGCTGTTTTGATAGCTTAGTCTTAATATTTTCTTGTAGAAATGTATCTATTACGTCGTCTGAATCTAGTGGTGATTGCATGCCATTGATTGACCGATAATGATTTCTAAAGGCTTCTAATATACCTCCTAAATCAGTTGTTCTTTTTACTATGTTATTATTCTTGTATTTAATTTCATTAATGTGAATTTGTTTATTAATTTATTTGGATCTGATAGCTAGTTTATGTAAACGTCTGGGGTTTACTGAATAGGACTGTAGTTTAATCTTTTCTAAGCTTATAGCAACCTTATGATTCAATATTTCTAAATATTTGTGATTTAGCTTAGAAATTTCAGTAAGTACTGCTTTATCATTTGATTTTAAATCTAGTTTCAACTTATCTATTTTGGCTTGTAAATCAGAAAGTTCCTTGTCCCATTCCTTTCTCCTTTGAAAATACCAAGCTTTAACTCCACTAAAGATGTGAACTTTTAATGCATCCCAGAGTATGATATCTGTTACTTCACCATTATTGCTGTTTTCCATAAATGCATTTATTTCTTTTAACAACCACTCCTTAAAACCTTTTAACTTAGTAACATAGGCTGGGATTCTTTGAAAAATTATCATATCATCTTTTTACACAGTCAAGCTGAACAAAAAGGCATTGTGGTCAGAGAGTGGACATGACTGTATTGCAACATCACTTATTTTAGAGTAAAAAGTGTTAGACACAAAAATCTTATCAATATTAGTTTGTATGCAAAATCAATAAGAATAATGAGTGTATTGAAGTGAATTTTGAACTCTTAAAATTATGTATGTCTCTAAAATTCATTGAGGCTATAAAACTGTTTACCTTTTTAGCTTGTATTGTTAGTTTAACCTTATTATTTTTAGAGGTGTCTTCAACTGATAACAAGCAGTTGAAATCTCCAGGTCTATGTTAAATGTTTGAACATCCAAAATGTCGAACATTACATGGTCGAGACCAAATGTTCAACATTTGGATGTTCAAACATAAAAAAAAAAAAGAAAACACAGAAAAAAACACTTTAACAGTATAGGCAGGGGGGCAAGCACCTCTGCACCCTCCACACCTCCCCTACTTAAATATACCAACTCCAAGACCGCACTTCAATGCATAAAAGGGAAATTCTCCCTATCTGCACCATATGGTGCCATTGAAAGTCTATCTTTGAGCACTCAAAATTTCAAATGTTTGGTCTCGACCATGTAACATTCGAAATTTTGAGCGTTCGAAGATTTGACAGGTACCCAAAATCTCCCGCCAAAATAATTTCTCCCTTTGCATGTAAAGTAATGAGATCCAAGTATTTCTTCACATATTTAGTTCCTAGACCAGGAATCCAATATGAGTTTACCAGCGTGAAGCATTTCTTATTAACTTCTAGCACTACTAAGCTTAACATTCCGTCTTTATCTGAAAAGGTGTTTAAAATTTTAGGTAGTGCATAAGTATTATTCCATAGTATAAGAGTACCTCTCCTTTTGGCTCTAAAGCAGGAATCCATGAGAACTGTAAAAAATTAAATGATAATTTTTGCAAATCCTTCTCCAGTAAGTGGGTTTCCTGCAAGAAGATTATATGAGCTCTGTGCATTTTAATTAATTTAATTAAACCAGCTCTTTTGACATTGTTATTTAAGCCATTAATATTTAATGATAAGCATTTATATATCATCATTTGTTCAAGTTATATTTAGAGCATTAACAATACTTTCCAAGTATAATGACTTGAAGTAATTCATAAAGTTATGTATCATAGATGAGTCAAAAATCTTTAGAAACAAATTCTGAAACCAATAAATAAGAAAACATACATACATGGAACCTAAAGTTCCAGGTTTAGTACTACCTTTTAACACCATCTCATACACCAAAAACATATAAAAATAGCTTCTGCTTTAAATGTAGTATATACAAACAGTAAAGCATTTCTAACGTAACTTAAACAAATATGAACATAAAAAGTCCATCAGGCAATCACAGTAGATTCATATGTAATATTGTGTAAACCACTACTAGGTATTGGAAAATAAGGAGTCAGTTTCACCAATTAACCTAGTTGCTTTATAGGCATAAGCTTCTAATACCTATATATTTTATACCTGTATTACAGTCTCTTGCGTTTATAACTATAGCAATACAGAAAGAAAAAAGGGGGGACCATATGTTGGTCTATTAATACTAATTGAACAGAATAGAGTGACCTAGAACATTTTAACAATCCATTCCTACAGTGTATGTGGTCATACAAAGATTTGAATCATAGTATCATAACTATCATTGCAACTGAGTCTGATTATATTGCTTTAAATCTGCATCAATGAGAATACCTAATATAGATTAAAGTTGCTTAAGCATGAAAGCGACAGAAGGAAAAGGAGACTCAATCCTATATATATCTTTGCATTCAGAATATTAAGGAAATTGGTTGGTTAAGTAGTCAAATGCTAATATGTTATCATTTAGGGCATGCTATCAAAGCAAAGAATGGTATCTTGTCAGACTTCAGTGTTTCAAAGTGACAGACATACATTAGCATTAAAATGCAATTTTCCTCATTAGACTAGCAAAATAATCACTCCATTAAAGTCTTAGCTTGTTAAAAATACATATTTAAAGTGATTCCATACCTTTAGATGCATAAAAGATAAAAAACAACCAAAAAATAGTTACTTTTTCTTCTAGTTTCATTTTCAGCTTTATTTCCTGGTTTCTGAGTTATACATGAATTCAAAGGTCATGTGATGTCATTGCTCACTGTATTCCTGCCTCCAGCTTCTCTAGCCTGCTGCTAGTGCCCTGAAGATGCTCGTGCACATGAAGAAATAGTCACAGAGGCTTAGAAAAG